>NC_050515.1:3132364-3138310 GCF_002922805.2 Oryzias melastigma
AAATGTGCCATAAAACGGGTCCGAGGCGGCCGAGCTCGCGCTCGCCTCACGCGGAAAGTTTGCTCCCCGCCTGAGCGGAGCGTAAACGCCGCGTGGCGCTAAACAAAGTTAAAAGGCGGTTTCCCCCCGCGAGCCCCCCCTAAAACCGACCGGAACCCGCGTCCCCGGCCCGGCCGAACCCCGAGCCCGCGGCCGCCCGCGAGGCAGCGCCGACGGTCCCGTGGAGCAGAACAAAGGCGCGTTTCCTCCCGCGGACTCCATCACGCACTCGGCCCTCCACCTCCAGCCAGACACCAACTCACATCCCCGCTAAAACCGCACATTCCCCAAAACTTTTCCACAATGGAAGCGGTCGGAACGGCTCCTATGGAAGCCGTCGAGTTCAGAAAGAGGCGCTGCTGTGAGAGTGCGGGTTTACCTCTCTGCTCCGAGGGTCCGATATCCAACCGTAAAAAGAAACGCAGAGCCCCGCAGGGAGAAAAACATAAAACTTCAAGAGAATGTCGACCTCAGTGCATGAAACGCATTGGAGCTCGCGGACGTCTTCCTTTTGTCCCGGGGAGCCTGCGCCTCGCGGAGCGTCCACGTGCCCGAGAGCCGCGAGTCCGTGTGCAAACACGTCTATTTCTCAGACAAATATCACGTCTTCCGTTTTTGTTGTTACAACTGAGATGATTTCATTCTTCTCGTAGACATCTTCACCACCTCCGTCCACATTGTCAGACGCAACAACGTATCCCTCCGCACCAAAGTGAGGGCCTCAACGCCAGCGGTGTCCGATTTCAAACGCCTTTGAGAGATGGTTGGCTTCTTTCGACATTAAATTTTTCAAGGGGAAGTCTCTCAGCAGCCGTGGCCGACGAAACGACCGATTCTGACGGTCATTATCCACCAGCGGCTCGGCAATCCTCAAAACGCGGGCGATCCCGGAGGACTAGATGGCGCGGCGGAAGGTTATAGCAAGAAAGTTACCTGCGATTATACAGCAGCAGCTTGACGAGATGGCACGATAAATGCGAGCGCTCTCAGCCAATGAGAAGGCGCACAGGCTTGACTGACAGCCGCCAGCGCCAATAGGAAGGGGAATATCGAGTTAGGCCCCGCCTCTTTCCTGACGCTCACTTTCCCTGCGTGCTCAGAGAGGTTGGCTAAAGGGGCTCCATCATGCCCGCTGACATCACTTTAGTTTTTAGGTTGTCGTGTCTGCTCCTCCGTTCTGCTCCGAACAACAACAGCTCGGCTGGATCTCCTGCTTTAGCCGGAGCTGCTCCGCTAGCACCTCCGACACACGTCCGCGCGACATTAGCTTTTAAAAAGATGTTAAAGATCTGCTAGTTATTAACATTATCGCCTCATTTGTGCCACATTAAGTTATTCTTTCCGTCAGTTCTGGTAAGTGACACTTGTCTTTCCTGCACATTTCTGAGCGTAGAATGATTTAAAAAATAAAAGTCTAAATAATAAAATATTATAAACCTCATCACGCAGAATAAAACACCCCGCAGCTCCGTCTGCTGTCCGTTCAATTCAAACTGGAGCAGAAAGAGTGTTGTTGCACTTCCGCCGGTCCTCCTGTAGGGGGCGCGCGGGCAGCAGCCCGGCAAACATGAGACCAAGCCGGCCTGGTAACTGCCTTCTCTGGGGCAGAAGCTCGCGGAAGAGACGCTCCAGCAGCCGGGGCATCTTCACGTTTCTGCTGAGGGGACTAGCCTGGAACGTGCGGGGCTAATCCAGGTCCTGAGGGTCAGTTCCTGCAAAACCCAGCCGCGTTTCTCACGTCACAAAGATCATTAGCAGGGAAGAGGAGGTCACGTGACCCGTCTTCTGCAGTTATCGTGACTTAATCAAAAATATTTTTGGCGTATTTTAGAAATTCCAAATGCAAATGGAGTCAGCAACCTTTCCTGAGCCTGAAGCCGTCATGTGACCTGCAGGCGGCGGGAGGCTTCAGCTTTGACCTACATCAGAGGGAAGTCTCGCAAACTCAAGTCATCACGGAATCTTAGGGAATCCATCATGTCTGAGAGTCAGAGCATCTATGTACGCAGCTGGTACCATACAGAGCGGTGAATAATCACAACCGTCCTCTGGAGGAAACCAAAGTTCTGGATCATGACCGAACTTTGGTTCACGGACCGTCTGAGGAACCCCAGGAGGATGAACAGAAGGAGACACTGATAAGAAAATAACTACGCATCAGCATCTTGACCTGAACCGTTTCATTGAAGTTTTACTTCTGGAGACAGAAGACCCGTCCAGGAGGATCAGAACCCAGAGCAGGTTCTGTTCTAGAACCGGACTGATGTCTGCGTTTCCGTGAAGCCGTTTTCTGGGTCTGACATGGAGAGCGTGGATGAGGGCGGGCGGTCTGCGTGGGCGGGCTCAAACCTCTACAGACGCCACTCTCAATAGCTCACATACATTCCACGTCTTTGACACGTGCAGGTAAATTCTCACCTGGACTTAAAGGCTGTGTTCAGACTGGACACATTCGCTCCACTAAAGTGAACCAGAGTTCGTTCCCCTGATAATGCGGAACAAAGTTTCAGTCTGAATACACCCAAATGAATCCTAGTCCCGGATCAGGAACCGCTCTCGGACCCATCTTTCCTGGTGGTCTCGGCTCGTTTCCAATCGGACTGAACTTCTGTTCTGAATATGAAACAAACCGAGAGCAACTGAACCAAAAGGGCCACCGTACCCGACTGTCACGTGACGTAAACATGTTAGAAATGAGGCGATCGGGGATCCGTGGACAAATAGCGCTTTCTACCCTCCTTCGAGGGCCCAAAGTGCTCCACAGTCACAGACCCATTCACACACTGGTGGTGGCTCCGTTGCCAAACACTGGCGCCAACCTCCCACCAGAGGCAATTCGGGGTTCAGTGTCTTACCCTAGGACACTTCGACACATGGGCGGGCAAGGCGGGAGTTGAACCCGCTCTTTTCCCATCAGGAGTCGACCGCCCTACCGCTGCACCACGGCCGCCCCAGAAGGGAATAATGGGTTCAACTGTTTACGTGTTACGTTTATTTTAACACGTATAACTCACTTTTCTGTCGTTATGTAGCACATGCGCGGGCTGCCGGTGTGACGTCATCCTAAAACGTGTCAAAGTCAAGGCCCGGGGGCCGTATCCGGCCCTCCAGATCATTTTATATCATTATTATTAACATCCTGATTTTGATAGAATATATATTTAATGGGGTGCAAAATATTGAATGTTATTTAATGTTTACCGTATTTTCCGGACTAAAAGTCGCAAGAGCAAAATATGTCTAATCACGAAGAAAACCATACATAGGTGTCTCTGGAGTAGAAGTCGTACTTTTGGGAGATCTTCTGATCCTTTTTAGAAAAATATCAAAGTTTGAGAGGAAAACAATCAGATTGTCCTTGTTTGAGACAACACTTCTTCTGCTTCTGTCCATAGACAATGCTTATACTCAGAAGCAGTGCCCTCTAGTGGTTGTTAGAGGAAACAACTGCCAGAGGACAACTGGTGTTTACTGGGAAAGTAACAGATATATGAGCTTATGTCTAAAAAAACACAGATACATCACTCCTGAGTATAATTCTCACCCCTGGCGAGACTATGAGAAAAACTGTGACTTATACTCTAGAAAATACAGTTAGTTGATTTATTCTGGAATAATATTCTTGTCCGTTTGTATTCATATTTATGTTGAAAAAGTTACGTTTTGAAAATTTTAGGTTTTAACAATTTTTTTTATGTATTCAATAAATGTTTGTCCTGTTTGGACTCAAACCTAAAGTGTGTTTTGTATTTTGCCACCCAGTTCGACTGAGTTTGACCCCCCTGTCCTAAAAGCTCTATTGTAGTTCCAACAGAATTCTCTTCAAAACAATGTCATAACACCACAACCATGAGACACAGAAACTCATTCAAATCTTTTTGGATGAATTCATGCTCAATAAAACAACTTTTAACCAGATCCACATTGATTCTACCAACAATCTACACGTCACAAACACTTGTTAGCGTGTGTAGCTGTAGCTGTAGCTGTAGCGTCTTCAGTAACCATCATGCAGGATTCCTACGCCGTACCAAAACTGCAGTAAAAGTGTTGAACCTTCATACAGACGCTCAAAATCCATCAGAAAATACAAAGTTTGAAGAAGTTAACATCCTGACACACTGCAGCACCTACCATCTTCATCGTTTTCTTTCTTTTCGACCACGCAATACTACTCAGACGACTGGAAAACTGGGTGGGTCTCACTGGGCCAGTACTAAACTGGTTCAAAACGTACTTAGAAAACAGGAAATATTTTGTGTCAATTGGTAACTTCACTTCTGAGCCAATAGAAATTACATGTGGAGTGCCCCAAGGCTCCATCCTGGGACCACTTCTATTTAACATCTACATGCTCCCACTGGCCCAGGTTATAAAGAACAACAACATTAGTTACCATAGCTATGCAGATGACACACAGATATATATTAGACTGACACCAGGAGACCGAGGCCCTGTACAGGCTCTTGGTAAATGCATTGAGGACATTAATGACTGGATGTGTCACAACTTACTTCAATTAAACAAAAACAAAACTGAGGTTATTGTCTTTGGGGCTAAAGAAAAAAGGTTAGACGTCACTACAGAGCTTCAATCTATTCAACTAAAAACTACCAACCAGGCCAGAAACTTGGGTGTAGTGATAGACACAGACCTAAATTTTGATAAACACATTAAGGCAGTCACTAAATCAGCCTATTATCATCTCAAAAATATCTCAAGGATTAAAGATCTGATGTCTAAGCAGGACCTGGAGAAACTAGTGCATGCTTTCATCTTTAGTCGACTTGATTACTGTAACAGTGTTTTTACAGGACTACCAAAAAAATCCATCAGGAAACTGCAGCTTATTCAGAACTCTGCTGCTCGGGTTCTCACAAGGACCAAGAAAGTAGACCACATCAGTCCAGTTCTGAGGTCTTTACACTGGTTACCTGTCTGTCAGAGGATAGACTTTAAAGTTCTGTTACTGGTTTATAAAGCTTTGAATGGTTTAGCACCAAAATACATGACTGACCTCCTGACCCAGTATGTACCAGCCAGACCTCTCCGGTCATCTGGATCCGGTCTTTTATCAGTTCCTAGAGTCAGAACTAAACATGGAGAAGCTGCATTCAGCTTCTATGCTCCACAGATCTGGAACAGACTTCCAGAAAACCTTAGATCTGCTGAAACACTCAGTGTATTTAAATCCAGGTTAAAGACTCACCTGTTCTCAGTTTGATTAATATGTATTCAAAAGTTTACGTCTGACTGTTTATCTATGCTGGTTTTAAATTAAAATCTTTTTACTTTCTTTTAATTAAATTATCACATTTTTACTATTTCTTTTGATTGTTTCTTTTAATGTTTTATGTAAAGCACTTTGAATTGTCTCTGTTCATGAAATGTGCTACAAATAAACTTGCCTTGACCCACCCTGCTGGCCAATGACTGAAGAGATCTTTTGTCACATGGTTTTGTTCACAGGTTTGGTCCGAAACAGAAATCTCCAGCAGACGGCAGTCTGAATTCAGACCAAACCCAAGGTTCTGGACTCCATCTGGAACAAATGAGCGGACTCAGTCTGGACCAACGAACATTTCCAGTCTAAATACAGCCAAGGTCTTCTTTCTCAGAAATGTGACCGTCTCCTGGAGGAGTAAGAATCTTCATCGATACGGAGAGATCCACATTTAGTACATCTTTATGAAAGAAATGCCTGAATTAGTTAGCTGAACTGAAGTGAAAAAAGAGGATTAAGATGGTCTAAAAGATATAATTGTCCTATAAATGAAAATCCATCCATCATCCATCCATCATCCATCCATCTTCTTCATCTGGACCGGGTCGCGGGGGCAGCAGTCTAAGCAAAGATGCCCAGACTTCCCTCTCCCCGGCCACTTCCTCCAGCTCTTCTGGGGGGAC
>NC_050515.1:3138410-3145413 GCF_002922805.2 Oryzias melastigma
AACACTTTGAGGAAAAACTGATTTTATTGCAAATTTTGGGAAAATAAGGGTTTTGATTCCCCAAACGAGTGATGTTTTTAGCCAGAGATGAAGCAACAAGGTTAATTTTCTAACTTTTGTGGTTCTTTTTTGCATCAAACTAAAGCTCTGGGTGACGGTCGGTAACAGTCGTCGCGTTGTGAACAGTCGTCACTTTTCTTTATTAAATGCAGACGTGATCAGGAGCACTACAAGCCCACAGCTCTCCGTCAGACCCTGTTGTTATCTGGACTTAACCCAAATTAAAGGAGGTCTTCTTCAGACTGGGATGGAGACGGGCGGTGTGTGCAGGTCGGAGTAGAAAACGGCTGACAGGTAAGAGGATTTTTATAAAAGCAGTCAAGTGGAACTGCTGCTAATAAAACTGGAATTGTAAAATATGAAAACTCTTTTTTGCATGTGTTTGATGATTGAATGACGCCTAGTCCATAAAACTGAAGGAAAACATGTTTCCTGATGGTCGAATTTATTCCACTGGGGGAATAAAATGGCTCCACCTGGTCAGTTTATGGTTGTTGCTTCTATTTAACAACACAGGTTCCAAAGTGTTTTTCGTTTTGTCGTTTTTAAAGCAAAATGTGTTTATTTTAACGTAACCACGGAGGAAAATCCTATTTGTCTTCATTCATTTGAGATATAAATAAAAAGTCTACAAAAAAGGGTTGTGTTTTGTTAGAGGAGAGTCTCCACCTATCCACACCCTGGTCATCTCTCGTCATCGAGTCCTTCACACACGATTCAGAAGGTGCTTCTGGAGAAGCATCGACACTTTCAAACAGCAAATGCTTTAACACCGTCTGAATAAATTATAAACACTTATCACCACCGTGAAATCCAACTCCTCCAAGATTTCCCTGGAGGTAAACACGAGAGCAGCCTGACACGAACGGATTCTTAAGTGAGGAAGGGTTGCAGTTTAAACGCCGTGTTCTCAGAGCGGACGTTGAGAGGTCTGTCGTTATGAGCCTTTGCCCTCGTCTAGTGCCGGGCGATATGACCATACATACCGTGGCATTTCTCTTCTATCGTTTATAATCTAATTTGATCAATTACTATGCCAAATATATCATTAAATAGTCCGAACCTCGTCACTGTGTACACAAAAAATTGATATAAGTGAAAATAAAGGCAAATCTTCTGGTTTTGCAATGTAAAGCTGCTTTACTAAATATCTGAACACTCTGATTCTTCAATCTGCTCCTGAAAATTCAATTATGAATATTTATAAAAATCGCAGATTCACGATCTTTACAAATATAGTAGAGTGTAGTAAATTACATGTAATAAAATATTTATTGATCTGAAATACAGAATAATGTTGGATTTTAATTTATGAACTAAAACAAAGCTGAATGAGCGCCACTACTGTCACTGTAAACAAATTTTCAAAATAAAGTGTCAGTGAAGCTTCCTGTTTTCAAAGTAAAACCGGCGAGAGCTTTTATAAGTAACTGAAAATACACTTTATTCTTTAATATCGTGATATATATCGCTATTGTAATATAAAGTAGTTTACATTTCCCCCAGCACTACACCTAGGTGTGAGACACACCTTAACCTACCACACTCTTGGCAATGGTACGTTCCACTTCATGATGTACTTTGAGGTGACTGTCCAAGCCTCAAGAGACTCTACGACCCTCTAAGGACCCAAAAACCCACAGCACCTTATGGGTCAACCTCGCTTACAGGTAGGCGAGACTGAAGCTTAAGCCTGAAGCTTCTGCAAGAGCAGAGAAAAGGAATGTCCAACATCAAAATCTTATTTTTATGTTATTTTATTCTTTAGTGTTCTAACACTCAAATCCAACAGAAAATCATAACTCAACTGAATTAAAAGACAAATACAGCCTCCCTGAACGAGGATTGTGAGGAGATACCTTCTACCATTTCAAATTGAAAATTAGATGATGCTGAATCCTCTTTTACTCACATTTCTGTCATTTTTTTCTGTGTGTTCTTTATTTTCATCCACAATTCAATAATTACAAATGATCTGACTGCATTTTAAAAGAAACCAATGCAGCTAAAAGAGCAAATAAAACAGCAGTTTTTCAGACTGAGCACATCAAGCTGCAGCTAAAAGTTCTCCAATTCCATTTTCTCTGCAGCCTCTCGGCAGCCTGACAGGGCCGGCTCAAACAGGCTGTCAGACACACTGACCGCCAAAGGGCAAATCATTCATGTCACAAGACCGTTCCCTCAGCAAACAGCCCCTTCGGCGGCCAAGACAAAAGGTGGAACCAGAACGTTCACAGCAAAAGGTCACAACTCCAACAAACGCCAACACACGACTCCACGGTTATCATCTGTCCTTCTGCTGCGAGGAGGTCAGACAACAACCAGGAATTAGAAATGTTCAGACCTTGAAGACTTTTGTGTCTGTGGCACAGTTCTCTGAATATGAATGTTTGACCAGAGAGCTGAGCGCCAGCATCACTGATGAATGCATGCCCTGGACTGAGTTTCTGTTACCATGGAAACGCAAGATTTAGGGGGAATGTGCAGATTTCAGTCATAAAAGTCCCCCCAGCACCTGCATGTTTGCAGTGCATTGTGAGCAGTAGGGCTGCCCCGATTGGTCGACTAAACAACTATTAAAATAGTCAACGACTAATTTAACAGTCAATTGGTCGTTACTTTATATTATATGGAATCCGAGTCTAGTAAAGTTCAAAATTAAAAATCATTTCTGCTAGCTTTTTCAGCTACATGCTAGCTATTTTGGCTAATCTAGGCTAACCTGAAGATTAGCTAATATTTCAGCTGCGTGTTAACCATTTTGGCTAATTTACATTTTTTTTTTAGGCTAAACTGAAGTTAAGCTAATATTTCAGATGCATGTTAGCCATATTGGCCAATATAGGACTTTTTCAGTTTTTAAGGTATTTTGGAGTTTAGCTAATATTTTTGCTACATGCTAGCTCATTTGGCTAACAGGATTTTTTTCAGTTTTTAGGCTAATCTGAAGTTTAGCTATTATTTCAGCTGTATGCTAACTATTTTCGTTAACAGGATTTTTTCAGTTTTTAAGGTATTTTGGAGTTTAGCTAATATTTCTGCTACATGCTAGCTCATTTGGCTAACATAGTATTTTTTCAGTTTTTAGGGTAATCTGAAGTTTAGCTAATATTTTAGCTGTATGCTAGCAATTTTAGGTTAACATAGGATTTTTTCAGATTTTAAGGTATTTTGTAGTTTGGCGAATATTTCTGCTACATGCTAGCTCTTTTGGCTAACATAGGATTTTTTCTGTTTTTATGCTAACCTGAAGTTTAGCTAATATTTCATCTGTATCTAGCTATTTTGCTTAATTTCGGATTTTTTCCATTTTTCAGGCTAATTTGCCATTTAGCTAATCATTTAGCTGGTTATTAGCTTCAGCAATTTCAGCTATCAATTTCAGTGTTTTTAGTTTGATAGCTAAAAACATAGCATCTTCAGCCTACAGCGTCACACTAGCATCATCGCATGTAATACTATACATCTAGTTAGTTTAAAGCTAATGATGGTTAAGATTTGAGCACGACCCGATTAGTCGATTAATCGGAAAAAAATAATCTGCGATTAGTCAACTATTGAAATAATCGTTTGTGGCAGCACTAGTGAGCAGACATGCTCCATGTCTGTCAGATCACAGAACTGGGATCACCCTGCTTAATATGGGATGGAAATAAATGTCAAAAACACATTTGAGTTGGGGAGTAACAGCCATCAGCTGAGCTACAGAACCTTCTGGAAAGTGTTAGGAAAAATGCTTTTATAAATAAAGTTCGCCATAATCTGCTTTAAAAATAAAACTCATCTTAGCTGGTGGCATTTTTTACTGAATTAGCTACAATCCCACTATGTGAGCTGCTACTTTTTGGAACAACAAACGTCACTCACCGTGTGTCTTGATTGTGGAAACATCATGTCAGGTCCGTGTCGGTAGCTGTCCTTCCCCGAAACGAGCCGGCGCGCGCCCGGCGTCACCGTCTTCCCGCTGCTCCTTTGTCCAAAGCTAGCCCAGCCTCACATAGGAGCTGTCCAGGGTTAGCGGGAGGACTAGCTTCAAGCAGCCGCCTCCACCCCCCAAAAAAATTAAAGCCGAATGAGGTGACTCACGGTGGGGGGGTCAGAGTGACGCCAGAACAGCTGGACCCGTCCCGAACCCGGATTTCTGTGAGAGCGGCGCGCGCGCGGGCTGTTCTCCGGCTAAGCTAGCAGCCGTTCAGGCGGCGTCAGTCCGAGTGATTCATCGCCGGTGATTCCGCCTCAAAGCCGGGAATTCACGCGGATGGAGCTGCGCCGTCTCTCCCGCACAAGTGCCGAAGCTGGGCTAAATTATTCAGAGGAATTCAACACGCCCCCTCCAGTACAAAAAAATAACAAAAATCTAACCCGCTTCGGGCGACGAGAACTGACGGCAGAAACGGAAACGTTCACCAGCTGGAGATAAAAAAAAACTCCGCGCTCATCCCTGGATAGTCCGGAAGGATTTGGCAGCGAATCCAGTCAGTCCACTCCTGGAGCTGTTGGGTTGGAGCTCCGCTGATGTGCCGAACGCCCCCCCACCGCAGAAACACGAGCGCTAGAAAAGCTGGAGCGGATCTGTGCGCTGTGGATCTACAGCCGGCTGATAGCTGAGCGAACAGCGCCTCTAGCGGCCACGCCGAGTCATGACAGGTCACACGGATTAAACTCTGTCCACTTTAGTTAGGAGTAACTTTACTGTCTTTACTCAAGCCGTAGTTAAAACAAGCCTTCTAAATACTTATTTAAGTAATAGTGCCAAATAAATAAAATAAAATAATAATACAAAAGTATTAAATGATCATCTCAGAAGTTGTGGAATCAGATAAAAACTATAAGCAAACTTATTTTTTTCTAAATATTTGCACAAATTAACTGATATAACTAAATAAAAAGCAAAAATATTTTGTTTTGTCTTTTTGGTAACAATAAAACATTAAAAATACTGCACAAACTCATCCCATATTGCTGTCAACAAAGGTGAAATTATCACTTGAATAAATATTACTAATATAAATAATAATAGTAACCAGACAAATACAGACCATTTTAGCAAAGTACATGTAAAGTTTGTGTTATTTTAACTACTTCAGTTCAAGTGAACAATACGAATGAGCAAAACTACTCTTAGGAATAGTTTTTGCTAAAATGATCGGAAGTCAAATTTAGTTGTTTAGTTACCATCATCATGATCGTGCAGAAATCTTTTCCCAATGCTTCATTTAATGCTTTAATTGAGATGTTCCTCTTATGATCGGGCAGATCAAAATGCCTTAATCCTATTCTACACATATGATTCCATTTATAGGATTTTTTTAATAAAAATAATTCAGATGATCACTAGAAACGTTTTAAATAAACGGCGATACTGTCATGGTCTGGGGGTTTGTTCGAGCTTCTGTGATGGAGGAGACCACACCTGATGAGCCGGTACCCTCAGGTTCCAGCGGATAGCAGAGAACTTCTGACCCCTCAACCAGGACAAAGTTTTAATCATCAGCCCTGAAGACGAGACAGAGAGGATTTCATCACCCCTCAGAGTTTTAAACCTCCTCACAGTGTGAGAAACTTTTTGACTGAGCTGAATTTTATCCCACACGTTAAAAATGTCGTTACGACAGGATTTTATCATCTGAAAAACTGTGCCAGAGTCCGCCCTTTCCTCTCTTCTGCCACAGAGGTGCTGATGCATGCTTTTATTTTCAGTAGATTATACTCTCTGGTTTAACAAAAAACTGTTGCAAGTCTACAACTGTAACAGCGGCACGAGTCCTGAAGAGGACTAGGACATTACAGAGATTTTAAAATCACTGCATTGGCTCCTTGTGTGTTTCAGGATTTATTCAAGATTGTTTTGTTTATAAATGTCCTGATAGTCTGAGGCCTTAATATCTAAATAAGCCCTGAGCTCCTGGGGAGCACACTAAAACTACATTTTTGAAACTTTAATGTTCTAACCTAATTATGAACTAGATGTATAGCATTACCTGTGATAATGCTGGTGTGAATGCTGGAAGCTGAATTTGGCTGCTGAAGATGCTGAAATTGATACCTGAAATCTCTGAAGCTGATCGTCAGCTAAAATATTAGCTAAATGCCAAATTAGCCTAAAAAAAAAAAAAACAAAAAACTAAAGTTAGCCAAAACAGCTAGCATGTTGCTAAAAAAAATAGCTAAACTTCAAAATAGCCTAAAAAAACTGAAAAAGAGCCTAAATTAGCCAAAACAGCTAGCGTGTAAAAATTAGCCTGACTATAAAACAGTCTAAAAAACTTAAAAAAAAAAAAACGAAATTAGCCACAACAGCTAGCATGTAGTTGAAATATTTGCTAAACGTCAAACCAGCCTAAAGAAATCTAATTGCCAAAATAGACTAAAAAGCTACCAGAATGACCATTTGAAAACTTTAAAACTGTAACTTTTCAGTATAATTATGCAAAAACTGTTTTAGACTCCAAGTTGTTACATTAAAACAATATTTCCTTAAAAGAGTTTCTCAGACCTTCAAAATAAAAGCACAGGGAAGCAGCAGGAGAGTATAGGAACATTTTATTCAAATTGAAAACATTTAGAGGAGAAGGCTATGTAGAAATAATCGTCATGTTTGAATGAGGTTCAGGCAACAGTGGTTGAAATGAAACATACAAAAAAGTATGGCTAAATACTGTAAATCAATAACCTTTCTGGCCCCCGTCACGAGGGCGCAGCGTGAACGCCCGCCCCACCGCCGGCCCCCTTCCCCACCCGACAAAAGACATGCAGTTTAAATTACAGTCATTTTAAAAACAGCAGTTCATCTTTTCATCTTAAATATAGAATAAAACTGTCATTTTTTTCTTCTTCTTCTGTTTTTTATTTTTTTAATCACATACGTAGTGTTGGTTTTAAAAACTGGACCGTTGGCAGACGGGTCTCTCTCTGGGGTTTTCACAATGTTGGCACTTGTTAA
>NC_050515.1:3145444-3223185 GCF_002922805.2 Oryzias melastigma
GGGGGGGGGGGGGTTGGCACACTCATTGTACAGAATTTACATTTGGTATACCTCGAAAAAATAGATTTATACTTCACTGCACAGATGAAATCAGGTACCGGTCCCACCCGTGGGGGCGTGGGTCCCTAAATAATGACAGGAGGAGGTCCGTCCCGAACAGCAGGATCGATCTCAAGCTTAAGCAGCAGCAGAAACCAAAGCGAACCTCACAGAACAAGCTGCTGCCTCTTTACATTGCCTCTCCAAACATGCAGCATATTTAACATAGAAATGGAGACTTTAAGGGACCCGTTCCCTCACGGCATGTCGTGATTGGTGCCAAAATTCAGATTAAATCATCATCCAATGTATTTCTTTCAGTTTTCACTGAAGAATCATAAGCGATTTAAAGAAAATTGAGTTTTTTCAGGTTTGCGTTTTTTTCTGAATTGCAGCGATTTTACAAATAAAGTTTGCCGATTTCAAAACTTTGTTTCTGGTGAATGTTTGAGACCATGAGGATTGTTAGATCCTGCTGGACCTTTTTCCATCCAGTCTTTCTGCTCACCTGGCAGGTGTGGCCAACGTGGTTTAATTGGCTCCTGCTGGATATTTAAGACAGAAGAAGCCACACCGAGGCAGGCAGGGAGCAGAGCTGGTTGGGTTTTAGTTGGTGTGGTGCTGGTTTTCCCTCTTTGTCCTCAGCAGTCTTACACTGCTGGGTTTTGTTGTTTAGTTTGGGGTTGGTAGTCTTGATTTGCGAGCTTTACTTGTTTTCTTTAGGTAGATTTGGTTAGGCAGTCCTCAGAAGGTAGCTGTTGACTTTGACGGTCAACACGGCTGGGTCAGCAGTCTTACACTGCTGGGTTTTGTTATTTTAGTTTGAGGTTGGACCTTGGTAGTCTTATTTTGCAGCTTTGTTTATTTGTTTTCTTTAGGTAGACTTGGAAGGGAGCTGCTGACTCCAACGGTCGACATGGCTGGGTCAGCAGTCTTAGACTGCTTGGTTTTCTTTTTTTATTTTGGTAGTCTTGATTTGTGAGCTTTGTTTATTTGTTTTCTTTAAGTAGATTTGGTTAGGAAACCCTTCTTGGAAGGGGCCTGCTGACTTGGGTTGACATGGCTGGGTCAGGTTTAAGTTTGGCTAAGGTTCCAATTTTGTTTACATTTTTTTTGAACCAGGACACTAATTATTTAATTTTATGTTCTTTTTATTCTCACTTGGTGTCCAGTCTTTATATCATTGCCCCCCCTTTTTTTTCTTCATTTCTCCTACATGTGTGCCCATTGGTGACGTATCAAAGCCTCAAACCTGTGGGCTAAAGCATCAAATGTAAACTACTTTACCCAGAGAAGATCCGCCGAGGGGACTGCACGCTTAAGCCTGAGATCTGCGGCATATTTAGTGTTAAAGGAAATGAAAGAGTGGCACTTTACAAAAAAACAAAAGGTCATGAAACATCTCAGGGGTCATGGCTTTCTCAACCAATCTGCAAATACAGAAGAAGCTCAATAGAACGATCACTTTTCCTCTGACAGTTCGAAATGTAAACCATTTAGCAAAAAAGTTTCCAAATACAAAAAGGAGAAAGTACCGCAGGATGTGCAGAGAAATCCCCATCCGGGTGTTTCCTGACTCGGTGTTCGCCGAACGTCCCCCGACTTTGCGTGCGGCAGCAGTTCCGACACGAAAACACTGCTGATGAAGAGGCAAATATGTACAACAGGACCGAGCACACCGTTCACGGGGAAAGCAGCGTCTCTTCACTCCGAAGGCAAAACTAAAAATCCAGAGACCTCGTCTCCCGGGAATGTTCCGTCGATGGGCAGCGCTCAACCGGCCGGGTCACGGCGCTCCACCTCCAAACGTTTCTCCGCGACTGCTAAGAGTAGCCCTTGTAATGAAAACTTACCTGAATTACATTGTGAAGACAAAAACTCTCATAGTAATATTTAAAGATGCACAACGTTGGATTGGTCACACCTTCCACGGTCAAAAGAAACAGGAACTATTCAACCACCAAGTGTTTTTTGTTTACTTTTTGCATAAAGCACAAACCTGACCGACGCTTTTCTTCCGTCAGGTCTGAAACTAAATATAGGACGTGTCGTCAGAAAGAACACTTTCCATAAAATAGTGTTGATATTTTACAGCAGTACAAAATCCTTTATCTCAGACGTTGCAAAAGCCAAAAAAAAAAAACCTAAATCGCGTCCATCCGACTGATAAACTCGACGTACAAAATCGTCGCCATCATCGAATGACCCGATTTGGGAAACCAAAGAAGTAATCACAGTACTTTAACACTCAGACGGCTGCTGACGGACTGGAATGCCACACGACCGCACGAGTCGACGCTTTGCCTCGGATTTGGATGACGGCAGCGCTTTTTATCGTCTGAGCCACGTCAACATAATCACCAAAATGTATGTACAGGAAATTTGGCTTGTGAAGCTCGGATGTAAACACTCGTTGCTCTGCATGCTGACGTGACGGGAAATTAGGGGGCAAATTCAGAAAAAAACCCTCAAAAAACGCAGAAATCCTGTCAAACACTCCAGTTACTTCTGCTGAAAACGAAGAGAAACGTCCCGGTAAAGCACATCCACACTTATTTACATTCCTTTTCTTGAGGGCGGGGTTGAAAAGCAAAGCGAATGCGTTACCCTTCGCCGAGCAGAATCCAGGAGAGCGCAAACTCCGGGAGCCTTCTGTCCGTCAAAGCTTCGTCTTCTCAGGGAAAGCCCTCGAGGCACCAAACCGTCCCGAGTCCAAAACATCATGTAGTGTCGATTCTAGTCGGAGTGTGTAGCCAAAATGAAGCAGGGAGAGCTGCAGCCAATCAGATTTCAGAGTTCACGTGTGCAAAAGGAGCAATTAGTAAAACCTCCGAACGGATGAGTCTTCTAAAAGTGGAGTAAACGGTGGACAGAAAGGGGTTAGTCGGAGCGGAGCCCGCCTCATGCAGATGTGCGTCTCTGGAAGTAAACTCAAAGCACGGCGTGTGCGTGTTTGTGTGGTCGCTCCGTCACACCAGGTTGTACTCTTTGAGGTTGAGCTGCAGGATGGTGTCTTTGACGGCGGCGAACACGAAGCGGATGTTCTCCGTGTCTGTGGCGCAGGTGAAGTGCGAGTAGATGATCTTGTCCACGTCGGGGTTCAAGTCCACGAACATCTTCAGGATGAACTCCCGGCCGGCCTGGGCGTCCAGCTGCGGACCTGGACAACACAGAAGGGACAACATTTTCACTGTTTATTGCAGTTTGGGCTGCAATACTGCAAACCACCACAAGATGTCACTGTTTGATCAGCGGGATGAAACCGAAGTGACACCAGAACCACTTTCTGCTTTTTTGAGCCTATTTACCTTCAAACTCTGGGAAATAGTCGACCAGGTGAGAATACATGATCTTCTCCTCCAGCAGATCCTTCTTGTTCAGGAACAGAATTACGGAGGAGTTTTGGAACCACGGATATGTAATAATGGTCCTGAACAGAGCTTTGCTCTCCTCCATACGATTCTAAAACAAGAGGAACAAAACACTCAATGAGGGAGAGAAAGACGGCTAAGTCATGTTTATACAGCACGTTTGTTCTCTTTAAAAGGCAATGAAACACTAAAGTTTAAGTTTATTAAACTTTTAATGAATCAAGAAGCCTCTGTCCATCAGTTTCTGGTGTTAAAACATTAAATCTAATCATGTCGGCATCTAAAACAGAGGAACGATTTTTGACTAAAGATAAAGTTTTGATCTCACCGACTCACAGATAACTAGAAAAGCTGCATTGCCTGCGATAATGTTAGTGTGAATACTTTTTACTGAAAGTATTCACATTAATTGCTGAAATGCAAAAGAAATTTGCAAAATGTTAAATTTGCTAAAAGACTGGAAATTTTCTTAACAATGAAAGAGCGCTGAAGTTGATCTAAATTTCTGACAAATTTGTAGTAAGATTGTTTAAAAATCCCTAATACATTCCAATTTTGAACTAATATTTAATGTTGTTTAAATATGAGCTAAACCCCAAATTAGCCTAAAAAACCTCCGTAGAAAACAAATTAGCCAAAAACTTTAGCATGTTGCTAAAATATCTGTTATTTTTTAAAATAAAATATGAAAACCCATAAATATTTTTAAAGGCTTGTTGCTAATGTACTTAAAATGTTGAAATTTGTAGACTCGTTTTAATTTCCTCTGAGGCATATTTTGCTGAATATTTCAAAAATGATGAAGTTCATGAATACTAAAAATACAAGCAGTAATGTCCTGAATGTTTTGATACCAAGATTAATGAAATCAATGAAAATGATTGCTCAGTAAGCATTCACACAAAAAAAGCACATTTTTTGGTGCTGAACACTCAACTTTACTACACTCTGACTCCATATAATATAAAGCAACGACTAGTCGACTATTGAATTAGTCGTCGACTATTTTAACAGTCACTAATCGTGACAGTTCTATCCAATATGAGTCACAGTGACTCCTCTAGCCCCGCCCCTTTTTTGGGGGACATTTTTCCAATCTGAGCTGAGAATGGAGTCGACCTCCAACTGTCTTGTTGTGCTTCCCTTTAAAAACGAGGGTTCGGTTCACCTGCAAGTGAACTCTGGTGCGATTCAAACAAGGGAAGTGCCAAAAGCATCAGACATTCCAGAAAAAGAGTCTGGAATTTTGTGGGGATAAAAGGAGCAGCAAACTGATCATCAGTATCTACCTGATCAGAGCTCATTTCCAGGTGAGTTGGTTTGCTCTCAAAAGTGCAGTGTGAAAGCAAATCAAACCAAAAGAAGGAGTGAAGTTTTTCTGAATGTGAAAGTACCCTCACTGTTTGAAAAACCCATTTTTATTAATCTGATTCCACTTCCTCGTTCTCCTCAGGAATAACGTGACTTCTGTCACGGAGCCTTGAAAACAAAACCCGCCGTGTCGCAGTTTGATGAAGCTACAAGTCAAGTCTGGATGATGGAGCTTCAACAGCTTCAACAGCTTCAGCGCTGATCGCTCAAACTCCATCGACCCAAACGGAAGAAGCTTCAGTGAGTCGAGGAATTGAACCGCCACATCCCAGTGAAGGAAGATCCTCCTCAGTCAGCGGCGCTCCGCCTCTATCACTAAAGGAGAGGTAAACAGACCAGCAGTTCCTCCTTTGGACCCACTTCCCTAAAATCTATTAACACGGAACTTCAGCTGGAACGGAATAACCCGGAACATTTAGTGCCCTAATGTACACCAACAGGATCTCTTGTTTCATTCATGTACTTTGGGAAAGGCCTCATAGTTATTTTATAAACTTGCTTGTTAACATTTTATTTTTTTTTTACTTTTAAAAACAAAAAGTTTGAATTTTTGGTAACACAATTTACAGGGTATTTCAGTGGTATTTACATGAACTTGTGTTGTGTTTACTGGGTACTTGGTGTGTATTTGTGGTACTGGTTCATCCGTCCGAGCCCACATCCGGATCAGAACCATACGGCTGGACATTACTCATACTGATGGACATTGTTGTGTAGCAGCGGTGAAGATTTATTCTAGCAAGACACAGAGCTATCATAATCACACAGGGGGGCGAAGCTATAAGAGCCCCGCCCCCTCAGAGGAGATTTTGGAAACGGTCCAGATCAACATGAAAAATGTCTTTTTAAGACATTCAGGTTGTGGGATTTTGGTTAAAATCTTCCATTTCAACTTTAATTTTTCTGGCTGCCATAATTGATCGTCTTAAGATCCACTCCAACAAAAATTGTGTTTTTAACATCTTTTTTTGGCTTTTTCAGGACATTTCTGGTGGAGGACATGCAGTATATTAAGAAATTACAATTAAAACTGCATTTCTGGGTATTTCTTTATTTAAGTCGTGGTGAATCAGGAGCAGATGGAGTTTGAAAACTAGTGTATTTGTGACGTAGAAACTACAATCTGCATTAATTCTACTTTGCAGATTTCCTCCAATTAATTTTTAAAGCCCCACAATAAATGTAGAAACACTTTAGATGTGACATTTTTAGAGCTTTCAGGTTTTTTTGGATCATTGTTAGAGTTTTGGATGGACTTGTCACCTTTAATTAATTTTATATCTAATAAAAAAGTAATACTGGAGCGAGCAGACGAGCGCTGACCAGAGGAGGACTGAAGTCAGTCGGATGGTCGTGTTGATCTGAGACTCTCAGTATTTCACTGCAGATCCAGTTCAGGAACTAAAACGTGTTTTATGTGTATCAACGACTCCGTCCCTCTTTTGAAAAAGAGATTTTTAATCTCAATAGGACTTCCCTGGTGAATTTGATTTAATTTATTTTTTAATTTAATTACTATATATAGCAAATTTAAATGACCTCAGTCAAAATATTGGTTAAATAAAGGTTAAAGAAAAAAAAATCTTTAGGAAAAAACTCATTAAAAACTGGTAGAAAAATAACCCAATCCTGCACACAGGTAGATCATCTTAAATTTGTAAATAGTTTATTTCAAGCTATCAAAACAATGGAATTATTAACTATTAAAAATGTCAGAAGTTCAATAGATCACTTGAAATGGAGTGAAAAGAAGCACATTTATACAATCCCTGATTAGCTTTTATTACTTCATTTTTTGTCTTTTTTTACCTAAACTATCATTTTTTTGTATTTATATTTATTTTTCCGGATTTGTCCCTCATCCTGATGTGATTGCTACACTTCTACGAGTCTTTCATGTTTTAACCGACTCAGATGAACGTTAGCTCGCTCGCTAACGGGCTCATTTACATTAAGGCTCATGCCGACATGTTCTGACATGTTGATTAATGTTCATTGTCCTGATCCAAACACATAAAGCAAATATAGAATGCAAACATTTGACAGACGATAAGTCAAACCGTCAGCCACGCCCACTTTATCAAAACCACACGAGCGGTTAGAGAAAAGACTCGGCGGCAGACGGAGAAGAGGCCATGCAGGAGCTCTATTGTTATATTTTATCTATTAAATGTGATTATATATCATATTTATTGATTATATGATTATAAATGTTTTTTGAACTTTTAGAACAACAGATGTAGTTCAGTTTTTGAGCTAATTCTGGCATTTTTATCTTCTAAAACATAGAATAATATACATCGTCCTAATAAAAAATTAATAATCTTTTAAGAATTTTCTTTTTTTTCCCTCATTCATTTTCCATGTTTAAAAATGGAACAAACAACCGTCGGTGTGGCGTCTCACCTCATTGTCCGACTCCACCAGCACCTGGTCGTACTCGCTGAGCGCCACTAGAAACATGATGGAGGTGACGTTCTCAAAGCAGTGGATCCACTTCCTCCTTTCTGACCTCTGACCCCCAACATCAACCATCCTGTGAGGAAACATCACGAGACGGAGCAGCAAGAAGACTTTGTCATTAGCTGATAAACCACTGTGGTTGTTTGTCAGACGTTTATAAACTCGGCACAAAAATAAGAGTGTTTGTGGCGTTTTGAGTACAAAAAGTCGTCACTTTGACTTTATTTCCTCTAATTTTCAAAATCGAATCCAACAAAAATGAAGAAAAAGTGTTGCTGTCAGCAGAGAAGATTTGAAAATCTAAAACAATATTTTAGTACAAGGACAAAAACTACATTTTAGAATTTGTGCCAAGTTTATAAAAAAAAAAAAAACAGCAGAAAACATGAAAATATTTTAATTTGAACAGAAGGAACAGAACAAATCAAATGCAGGCTTTAAGCTGAAAAAGCAGAGAACAGGCTCCACTATAGAAAAGGCTCATGCAAAAATGATTCAATAGTTCTGTAAGTAAATGAAGCCTCATTTAGGAAAGTTCATGAAGGGACGACAACAGAATGAAGAGGAATTTCAGAATAAAATAAAAAAACACAAAAAGATGGAGAAACTTCTCCAGAAATAATGCAGCTTGTTTTGAGTTTTCCTCCTAAAACAGTAGAAATATTTCCTTTAGTTTAACATTTCTGATGTTCAAGCTTGTTTTTTAAGAATTTTACAAGAAAAACTATAAAGAGGTGTCCAAAGTTTTTGCCTTTGGCCCCGCCCACGCTAGCTCAAGCTGCATCATAAACCTGCAGCTTTTTCAGCTTTTTTTTAACTGAACTTCTTCTTCTGTGTTTCTGTCAGCAGAAAGTACTGATACACTGATACACAGCGCCGTCTAGTGGTTGTTAGTGTAAAATACCACTAAAAAGGCAACCAGTTATTGGAGAAAATAACCAATATATGAGCCTATTTATGTCGAAAAAAAAAAAAAAATCACAAATAAGTCGCTCCAGAGTAAAAGTCGTACCCCTGGCCAATCTATATATATATGAAAAAAAAAAACGCGACTTATAGTCCGGAAAATACGGTATTTAAATCCATCACTCACCAACGAAAAGATTCTCATGATAGATTTGTGTGTAACTGATGTTTTGTTCCGTATTTTTTTTAAAGATTTGTGTGTATAATTAATTTCAAGCTGTTGTCATTTTAATTTGTGCATGTTTAAATTGTATTCTTTTTTTTTTTTTAGAAAAAAAATCAGGAATAATGCATGCATAAATCAAGGTGACACTTATTTCTCTCCAGAAGAAGGCAGGCTGCATTTGATCCATGTGCCAGACTTTGGACATGCTTGACATAAAGTACAAGGGTTTTTCTACTATAAAAGAAGATGACGGTCCATTTGGTTCAGTTAACATTTAATAAACCTTTGTTATTTTTAATTAAAATAGAACCACATTAAAGGACGGAGGTCTGATGGAGAGTTTTGTGAAACCGAAAAGCTATCAGAACGTGATGATGAACAAAGTAAACTCAGCGTGTTTAAGCGATAACACAGAACCATCTTTGTTCTTCAGCCTCCCAGCTCCAAACAGATGTCAGGAGTATTCAATGGTTCCGCAGCACAGCTGAGCAGAGAAAAGCCCGTCAGCGGCGCCGCGGCGGAGCTGTCGGGAACCTCTTCAGCGCAGACTCACTGCCAGCAGTTATTTCTGGGTTGGTGAGGCGTAGGAGGAGGCTGAAAGAATCGATGTGCCCTCCGTCTCCATGTCCTCGCTTCTTTTACCAGGAACAACGAGGTAAACTGCTCTAAGGACTGAAGGGATTTTCACTCGTTATCATGCAAAAGCTCAACAGCTTTTGCAGAAATGTTTCATATTGAAAGATCTCAACAGGTTGACTTTTCAGTTGAATGGTAGAAGAAAAACGACCTGCTTTGTTGGGACGGAGTGAAGAAGATCGACAGCAAATTCAGACGGTTCAACGTCAGCAGCTCCAAACTATGGATCCTTCTGAGCAAAGATTTGAAAACTTTGTTTTAAGATATTTAAGACATTTGATCAGGTTTGAAGCTGTTTCCACTTCTCTTTGTTATGAACTTTTCCAGAACAGTGAAGAATTTAATGTTTCAAGATCTAAAAAAAAAAATTAAGAAACTATTATTTTTTTATTTTTCTTGACAACAGAAAAACTTGATTTATAAATTTAAAAACTCAAAATTCTGGCTCAATTTTAAAGACTTTCATTGTCATTATTTTGGAAACAAAAATGTAGATTTATGTTTTAAGAATAATTGCTAGTTTTATATACTATGAGGATTTAGTAAGACGGACCAACTTGAATCTCATTTGTACACATTTTGGTTTAAAATGAAAAAGTTCCACTTATTACACAAATGAACTACAATTAGGTTCATAACAACAACAAAAAAACGCAATCCATTTGCTCAGAACAAAGAAAAAATCATTTATGGGACTTTAAAAAAACAAATTTGAAGAAATTCTATCAGTTGCTGGAGACTATCCCGGTGTTGTGCCAAAGTACGTTCCCCCTGCCAGAATGTGTGTCCCTGGTCTCAGACTAGGGCTGAGAATCACTGGGTACTTTATGATATGATGTGATACATGATATTGATGATATCGCGATACTGCGATATTTGGTAAAAATCGTCTCTAATAACTCACATTATAAAGAACACGCATTTTTTAGGAAAATAGACCCTCGTTTTTTTTTAGCTTGAACACAATCATAATAAACAACTCGTGTCTTATTTTGTGCAACAAATTATAGACACTTTAGTGCAACATTGCTGAAATCACCAATATCGTCTTTGACAAGCATTGACACCAACTGAATTGGAAGTATTTGTACAATCCAGTAACAAAAGTGAACAGCAGTGCCATTAATTAAATAATTCAAGCAGCTGTCAGACATATTGGTGCAAGGAGCGCCCCCTATCTACCTCCAAAGGAACGTCTCACTAAAGGATGATAAATATGTTTTACAGCCTCTTCAAATGAAAATAAAAGATGGTGAGAACCAATCGAGAACTAAATATTCAGATATATTGCAAAATCTATATTTTGGCACAGCCCTATCTCAGACATCGTTGATTTGTTCGTTATAGTCTCATTTTGTCCCAAAAAGTGTAAAAAGAAAGTGGATAATTATGACAGACTTGTAAGTTTACTGTCAAGTTTAACTTTTTTTTTTCCAAATAAAACAGATATAAGCAACTCCAGGCCTCGAGGTCCACTGTGCCTGCATGATTTCCAGATATCCAAGCTCTACTCATGACTGATTACCTGGTTCAGGTGTGTCCAGCCAATTAGAACAGGCCAGAGCATGTATGTTGGAAAACATGCAGGAGTGAAGTCCACTCTACTGGGAGAGACTCGGAATGATCTGGTGAATCCAGACACGGTGACTTGCTTTCCGGCGCCTCCGTAGAGCTCTCCAAAACATATGAACCCAAGATACTCGCTCAACATCATCCATGTTTTCCATGATGTGGCAGCGAATGACATCCAGAAAAACTTTGGTGGATTTCGTCCGGTGTGAATGCAGCCACACAGTTTGGCTTTATTAGATTATTTTTCCTTAAAATGTTTGTGTCGAACTTTGTTTCTAGATTTTGAGATAAGATTTCTAGTTTAGTAAAAAATTACAGAAAAGGACAAATAATTTCACAAATTTCTAGGGATTTTCTTTTCATATTTTTAGGCTACCAGTTTCTGCAGTGCAGCCAGCAGATGCTCCAACAGCTTTGCTGTTGTGTGCACACACACTGCAGGTGTTTGGACTATTTGGGTCCAAAATTAAACTATTAAGAGATTGAATTCACCAACTCTAAACATCAATGTGAAATCAGGAGGACATCAGACATACGAAGGATACACAAAGGATTTCAGAGATAACAGAAGTAGGTCGTCTTCTACCTGAAAATGATGCTTTGCAAGTCGAAAGGGTATTCTATGATCCCAGTGGTTGGGATTCGAACCCTAAGCACGTCTTGTTGGGTCGGTAGATAGGATGGGTCAGCGATACGATCCAGAGCGCTTAGATAGCTAGAGATAGGAGAAAAAAACACAAACAAAAGAGAGGTAGGAAACAGAAAGTGAAGCATAGCAGCAGAAAAAGCTCAAGCCTTCCCCGAGTTTAGAGGGGTTCATGTTCAACCACAAACCCTGAAACCTTCTAGCTTCAGCCTTGATGGTGGCTCCCAAAGATGAACCGTTTGTTCAGACCTGGTAAAATGTCAGATGAGTTTGTGTGTGGAGGGCAGCGTGGAAAGCAGTTTTCCTCTGATTCATTTGAATGTTTTTACTGCTTCAAGTCCACTGAAATAACCTCCTTTGCTTAAGCCAAAAGAATTGCGGTTTTAGACTTTGTTGGCTTTCTTTCTGTAAGCTTTGAAATACAAATCAAAGCACCAACGATCCATCATTTTATTGTATTTACATTTATTTAGCCTTTATTGAAATTAAAAACCTCTTTTTCAAAGAAGCTCTGGGGGTTTAAAAGAAGAAAAATGCACATTCCTCACATGATTTCCTTAAAATAAGTGCCGATATGAAGCTTTTCTTAAGCCTTTTAAAGTTAACTGTATCCATATATATGATAAATTACCTTTAGCAAACTAAAGAACAATGGCGTGTCTGCGTTTTACCCACAAAAACAAACAAGATCTGAACTTTTGCAAAGATGGATGTGCATATTATTCATATAAAATAAAAGCGTTTTGTCAGTTACTACTAGCTCTGCGAAGAAAGTGAGTGCGTGTGTGGAGACTCTTCCTGGAAGGGGCTGTTCCCCACTTCGTGATGTCACAATGTGAGGATTTCTCAGAGATTCACGAATGGAGAAAATATCATTTTGGTGTTTTTTGTGAGGAATTATCAATATAATACTCTTAGAAGCTGAAAAAGTTGATTTTATGTAATTTTGGTGGTTTAAACGATTTCTCACTGTACAATCTAACTATTAAAATTTCAACAAAAATGTCTTATTTTTTGTCTTGCAAGAAAAATAATCTTATAAAGAAAGTTTTTTTTATTGAAAAATATTCAGTTTAAGAAAATGTCTTAGTGACTAAAATTATTTCATTAAAATAAGAATTCCTTATTTTTTTACCCCACTGAATTTTTTTTTGCTTATTTAAAGAATATTTTTCAAATTTTAAGACATTTTAACATATTTCTAGATTCATTTTAGCAGTGAATGAAAACAGTTCTGTGGACGCTGCTTAAGAGCCAATCAGGAAACTCAACTGCTTTAATTTTGAGAATCCAATATTTATAATTTCCAATCATTTAAGCTGTTTACGTGCTTCCCAGCTGCCCGCTTACACAAACATCTGGTGTTTAGATTGCATCTGTGGCAGCGTTTCGTCTGCGACACTCCAGTTTGGATCATTCTTTGAGAGCAGCCATCAGGACCTGTTGGAGTGCTCAGGCTGCTGCGCGGCGTAAGGCGGATGAGGACAGCGGCATCGACGGCTTCTCACTGGCCGACCAACTGCTGCGCAGCCGGACAACCAGTGACATCAGCATCAGCAGCACGGGGCACCAGTACCTGAAGACAATATTCTCCAGGTCAAACGGGTACTCAATGATGCCCGTGGTAGGCACTCGAACCCGCAGCACGTCCTGCAGCGTGGGCACGTACCCGTGGCACGCTATTCGATCAAAGCAGCTTAAGTAACTGCAAGGAGGGCGGGAAACATAAGACAGAGACCAGCATGTAGACAAACCAACCGGCTCTCATCATCACACATGCAAAACAAGAATGATAAACACAAAACTGGAATCTACTGATTTAAGGACATTCCAACTAAAGATTTTGAAGACATTTTTTTACCGAATTTTATTACTTCTTTATGAGGAGTTCATTTATCTCTCATCATTGGACGGTAAATATTTTTGAACAATGTTCTCTGTTACAGCCTATCACTCTTGCCGACTTCCTCGGCGTATTTTGCTTTTTAGAATTTCTATAGAAAATGATCAGTCGTCAAATACAGAATTAAAACCCAATTTCAGTCATAAAAAAGGAGGCGCAGCATCGCTCGGTGCGCCAGTCGTGATTTCAGTTCAACTTGAGGTTTTACTGATTCTTTAAGAGTAATTCTGCATGTTTTTGTTTTGTTTTAACAATGCATTGTCTCCTGCCTTCTCATTGGCTGTAAAATATTGTCAATCAACCTCCTCAGTGCTGAGTCTGGCGTATAGAACTCATTCAGTTTGTCAAATCTATATAATTTTTCAATTGCAAAAAATCCAGAAAAATGTAAAAATCTTCACGCCTTTCTGAGAAAAGAGTATAAACTGTAAAGTGAGGAGTTTTACAGCCTTGAAATGTCTATAATTATTGAAAAGGAATAAAAAAGGTGACTTTTGGGGGGATTTGGATGTAGATCTGGCCTGCAGGAAACCTGGGTTTGCTTCAGTAAGACCTTTCCTGCTACATATACAGCCACCAGGGGGTCTAAGTCTGGGTGTCCCTGTGCTGGTCCCCAGCCCGGAAAATAAAATGCAGGGTTGTGTCAGGAAGGGCATCCGGTGTAAAACTCTGCCAAACAACATGTGCGAATCAATGAAAGCTGAGTCGCTGTGGCGATCCCTGACGGGATGAGCCAAAACATTTTGCGGATTTCATCTGTCGCAGGCTATATTTTATAGGAATCACCTGATAAAATCAATGAATCGATCCAAATTGATCTAAACTTAATGGATCAATAACCGATCTATAGAAGTAGAGATTGATCTAACACATAATGATAGCTTGATGCTAACGTATAATGGGATTTCCCATTGGACGGCTAACACTCGGTCGACTAAATGAACATCTTAATATGAATTTCCCAAACACTTCTTAAAGTAACCATTTGTGGTCTAAAACATCTTTTTTCCCTAATTTTTTCTTTCTTCTTCTTCTGGAATAAGGTGTAATGCTATAGTGTGATCGCCACCTGGTGGCCAAACTGAAACGCCTTCCAGGAGAGGCAGAACAATCGTTGGAGCTTCTCCGTTTGAGAATCCATGTAACACTGTATGATATTAACAATCTCATTATTATTGTTTTATAGTTTGTAAACTGTATCAGATTAATATGAAAATCTCCAAAACATAAATATAGACAATTAATGTATATTAAATTATATTGAGTGAACTGAAAAAACTTTTTTAAAAATTGAAATGAATGGCGATCCCCATCGCTAATATTTTAGAACATAACTCCAACGATAAACAAGTGGTACCACTAAAACTCTATACATATTTCTTCACACACAATAAGAAACTGAGTTATCATGTGTCCTTTTCTTCTTTGAAGACTTTTAGTCCCCAGAACAGTAAAAAAGTCAAAACCTACATTCTAACAGGAGAAAGTGGACAGATGTGAGACGTACTATTTGGTTGAGTCTGACAGCTGGTACTCTCTCCTGCGGTCGTACGCCTCCATGATGCCGGGGTCCGACCACAGCATCCTTATTGCCTGAATGTACGGCTGCTCGAATCTGGAGATCTGTTCCACGTCCACCTCCCGCACCAGCAGGGCATTTTTCTGAGAGAAGAGGAAAGAAAGCAACATTTCAGCTTTCTGTTGTCCAATAGGTTTCTTTTACAATAAAAAACAAGGAGGAAAATGTGTTCTCATAACAGTCAGTCTCATAACCCACAGTCACAAAAAGTCCAAACTCAATGCCCTTTATGCACAAGTGTTCATATATTTGTGAAATTTTGAAAGTTCAAAATATAAAAAAACAAATAAAGATGCATAAGTCTTGATTTTAACTACATGAATTTCATAGAACAAATTAATAAAATGGAAACTTTATTTTTAACAATTTTTTAAGCTTTTGGAATTAAAAATAAATAAATGACACGAAAAACTAAAATTTCTTTGAATTGCAACATGAACCATAAAAGAGTTGAATAAATCCTCAATACAACCGTCTCTGGCACACACCTTGTTCTCTTCATACTTGTAGGGGATGTTGAGGTTCTCCGTGGCGCGGATCATGGCCTGCATGGAGGTGAAGATGTTCTGGTAGACCAGTTTGGTGAAGCCCTTCTTGTCCTCTTCTGTGTAGCCGGAGCCATGGATTATCCTCATCTGCTTGATGAAGGTGCTCTTGCCGCTTTCTCCGGTACCTGAAGGAAAGGTGACACGTGGGCGGGTCAGGAAACGTTTAAACTAAAGACAATGAGGGAGATGCAGTAATCAAAGCTGATGTAGCCTGTCAAGCTGTGTTCACACCGCCCTCACCAACACGCGATCAACACCCACTTCCAATGAAGTCTATACATACTTCCAGAAATACGCATTCTAGGCTTCAATACTCAAAACTGACGTTCATGTGTAGCTACAGACATTTTAAGGCAGATTTTGAACTCTACAAACAAAAATAAAAATAAAAAATAACATTGAAAGTCAAACTTTGACCAATAGGGACTCAGATTTGGTAGTGATGGATGGATGGCGTCCCTTTAAACTCACAAAAGAGGCAACCGTTTGATAATTGAAGAGTAGGGCTGCCATGATTAGTCGATGACTAATCGATTATTAAAGTAGTCGATGACTAATTTAATAGTCGATTAGTCGTTACTTTATATTATGTGGAGTCAGAGTTTAGTAAAGTTGAAAGTTATAATGCCATTCTGCTAGCTTTATGGACTATTTGGGGATTTATTAATGTTTAAGTAATATTTAAGCTTCATGCTAGCTGTTTTGGTTATTTTTTTCTGTTTTCTAGGCTATTTTGGAGTTTAGCTGAAATATTTCAGCTACATGTTGGGTATTTTGGCTATTGTAGCTTTTTTTGTTTTTTTTGTTTGTTTTTTTAGACTTATTTAGAATTTAGCTAATATTTCAGCTCCATGCTAGCTATATTGGCTAATTTTAGCTTATTTTTTTTGTTTTTCAGGCCAAATTACCATTTAATAAGGGGCACCGCTCAGTGGACGTTTCCGCAGTGAACCTTGAACTGTCTGTTTACTTTTCTCTATTTGTCTTGTTCTTGGTTGTACTGAAAAACAATGAATTTCCCCCCAGGGGATTAATAAAGTATCTTGATTGATTGATTGATTGATTGATTTAACTAATATTTTAGCTGGCAATCAGCGTTTTCAACTATCAGCCTTAGCGATTTCAGCTATCAACTTTAGCATTTTTAGCTATCAATTTCAGCATTTTCAGCTATCAGCACTAGCATCATCAGAGGCCAAATTCAGCTTACATTCATAATGTAATGCTATATATCTAGTTCTCAGTTAGTTTAAAGCTAATGATGGTTAAGATGTGTGTTTTACATCCAGTTTGTGCATGAGCCGATTAGTCGACTAATCTGAAAAAATAATCAGTGATTAGTCGACTATTAAAATATTCGTTTGTGGCAGCACCGTTGAGGAGAAACAAATTATTATTAATTATTAGTCTTTCATTTATCAGAATAGAAAGAAAAAGCCTGGAGCAAGATTCATCAGATTTACACCGTCAATACATATCACACCAAAGCTCTCCCAACTGTAGGTGGCAGACTTGTGCTAGTAAGTAGAAGAAGAAGAAAAAGAAACAAGCAGCTCCTCTGTCCAGTGTGAACACAATGGCCTAAACCCAGGTGCAAGAACACGCATTTAGTGCGTTTTTTAAAAGGGGCCACGTGCCAGGTGTGAATGTAGTTTTAGTCACAATTCCTCATGTGAAGTCGAAGAGCATCACAAATGATGAAGAAAAGTTTAGTGCTGCAGGGGACTTAAGGATGCTTGAAAAACTCTGTAAACTATGTGTTCTATGAAGCTCGGCACATTATGAAACTTCACATAAAAAACTCCACAAGATAAACTTTAATTCATCCCTGAGAAAATGTCAAACATTTTCCTTCTGCACCGACCGGACTCGTCTGGTTTTTGCTTTTGCCACATTTCAATCAAAAGAAGACGATTCTTAGAGACAAGCCTCAGATTTTCTAGACTCAGATGGAATTTTTCAAATTAAGATAAAAAAAAAAAAATAAAATAAAAAGTTTTTTTTGTGCAACATTTTAGAAAATAGTAGATCATAAAAACCATTTGAGCACTTTGTGCTGGGCGATATGGGAAAAATTGTATATCACGATATAAATTATTTTATGTCACAAAAACAATAAATATTACGATATGCGAAAATAAAGCATATTTTCAGTTATTCTCTGAAAAAAATGGCCGAAAACGTTATTATTCACTTTTCTCTGACTTTATGTTTTCAAGTAACTGAATAGTTACAAATGAGAAAGAAACAGTTTCAAGTTTCTTAGTAGGAAAATAAATTTTTGCACAAAAGTGCGGCAATAAAAATAATTAAAAACGATAGAAACGACAAAAGAGAAAAAGTCAATAGACTATCACTCATGTGATAGGTATTGTCATATTTCCCAGAACTACCTGCCTCCAGGATATATTTGAACATTTTCAAGGTGGCTGCCATGAAAAGGCTCTTTTCTAAAGAAACAGCCAGAAAAAAAAAATAAATAAAAAAATAATAATAATCTCATGAATGATGTTCACCTTACATAAAAAGCAAATATGACTTTTGTTCATTGTTAACGGTGTATAAATAACAGAAACAAAGCCAAACACAATAGACATCAAACAAGGAGTGGTACTGCAATTCAAACTCCAGCAACCAGAACAAACTCAGCAGAGACTAAAGACGCTGCAGACGAGAAAGCAGGAGTCAAACTGTCTGCACCGCCTGTGATGAGAGTAGCATGAAGTACACCTGTCACATTTCACCTTCCCCCATTACAGGTATTTAACCAGACTTTTTTAATCTTTATTTCATTTTCATTTTTATTCAATAAAAGGAAAAACATTCAATGCAACCTTGAGTTGCAAACAGAAAGAAGAAAAACTCATATCGTCTGCCCCCTTTAAACAAATCAATAAATCATTCTGCCGATTTAGGATCCAATAAGAGAAGATTAGGGAAGAAGAACAAAAATTTACAATTACAAACATCAACTAGTGCAAAATGAACACCATACCTCAGTGCTGAGCAGTTTTATAGATACTAGATAGATTAGTCATTGATTACACTGTTTCAATGTAGTTTTTAAAACTTCAACACTTTATCAGATAAAAATATGAATAAAAGGCCCTGACAAGATAACAAAACCAAGTTTTTACTTGGCGCTGCATTAAAAAAAGAACAAAGGCATTAAAAAATTGTTCAATTTCCCTCGTCTGATCCTTGATGAATCCCTGAAAAGAAATCCTCTTTATAATAAATGCATTCATGATCTCCTAAATCATCAACTCATCTGTCCTTCTTTTAAACGTTAGTTTTACCAGATAAACAAATATCAGTTTATTAAGACAAAATATCAGGGTCATCAAAAAATGAATAATAAACAGATTTAAAAGAATAAAATCGTAAAATTATGAGGAAAAAGTTGATGAAAAGGTTCATGAAAAAAAGCCGTAAGTTTACAATATTTAACTCAGAATTATGAGTAAAAGAGTAAATACTTTACGATAAAAAAGTCATAAATTCAAAAGTCATACGTTGAGAAGTTACAAGATTAAAGTCTTACATTAATAAAAACCAAAGTCTGTTAGCTACGCATATATAAACAACTTAAAAGAACCGTTATCGTGCATTAGTAGAGAGTAGAGTGCATTAGTTTCACAAACAGAATATTAAGTCTTTTAATGAGTCAATAGTTTTATTTTTAAGGACATTAATAAGAATTAGCAGGAAACTGGATCTATTCAGAAGAAGATTCTTGACCAACTAGGAGTGGATTTCCGGCGAGAGAATCGTTTCCGCCGTCTGCAGTAAAGAGAACATAGATTCTTAGGATAAAGAAATAAACCAGAAGAGGCTGCATTAATGGATTTAGTCAGTATGTGATGTGAATGAGGAGGGATTACACTGTCAGCTATACTTTTGAAAAACCACAGCTTTTGTCCTGTTAAATTAACTTTTCGCTCATAAATTTTACAACTTTATTCTTGTAAAATCACAGCTTTTTTTCTTTTAACTTTAAGACTTTTTTTTAAAATTAAGAATCTCGTAAATTTACAACCTTATTCTCGAAAAATTATTCCTTTTTTTTTATTTCTATGATGGCCCTAAATCAAAACGTTTTAAACAAAATCAAATCTTCATCTATATGATTTTCTGTTTTAAAGGCGGAGCTAAACCACCAGATGTTCAGTTACCCCACGGATTGCCCCCTCGCTATTACAAATTACATTTGGCCACAATAGAAGTTTGTGAAATCCCTCATTCTAGTTTGAGGGCCAAGAAACTTTTTATATCATACAATAAAAATGTTTTTTTTTTTTTCCCCACGGCTCTTCTGAAGATAAATCTAACTTTCATAGAAGTCATACAGCTGGTTTCTCATTTAAAACTAGTGTTATAAGAAACCCACATCAAGAAAACTTTATTTTACCTTCAGAAGTTCATCAAAACTTTCTCTGGTGTTCAACAAATCTGACTGCTTGACTGAAACTCTTTGTTTCCAGAAAAATGCAGCAGGTTTTTACCAGATGAAGGTAGATCTACAAAGACGAGATGATGTACTCCAAGTGTTAAATATTTTGTGGGTCTTTTCTCTTTCTCAAAGTTGGTCGATGTTCTATAGAACCTGCAGACTCTCCAGTGTTTTGAGACAGATTGTGTATTCAGCATGAGACACAAGTCAGTTCTTGTGCAGAACTGAAAGCTGGACAGAATTCTGGCCCTCTGGCATCAGACAGTCCCTACAATGACTGTCACCTTCACATCTGACTACAGTCAAAACTGTGTTTTCCCTGAAGGGACGACAATGTGTGACGTTTGCATTCAACTGTTATTATTCGCAACTAGTTGAGTCACAGGTTTAAACTTCCCAGATTCATTTACATCGGTCTCTCACTGTAAGCGGTTTTCTTCACCACATTATGTTCTGCGTCTGATTGGCTGTAGACCTTTGACCCAATCTCCTACCTGCAGTGTCTGCTGCACTGAATGCATTCGGCTCGCAAAATTTACACTATTTTCATTTTCCAGAAAATAACTCTTTGTTTTCATTCTATTATACTGGACTTATTTTTCTATGAAATTTTAAGTTTAAAAATGAGGGTTTTTAAAACATAACTCATATATATACAAATTTTATATATTATATATTTTAAATATTCTATTTTAATCAAATAAAAGGAAATTTTTTCTGAGTATGATTACCGGCTCATGAAAATCTCAATTGATTTATTCTTCAATTGTCCTTTTCCTTAATCGAACGTAAAACAGCCAAACAAGAAGAAACAAAAGCAAGATAAAATAATTAAAACTCTTTTTTTAATCCTTGTTTTTGTAAAAAGTCAATAAAACTGCATAAATGATTTAGCTGTCCCAAAGGTTCTTTTTGTTAAAAAAAAAGGTCAGTTTTTGAAAAAAATGACATTGTTCAGGACAATTTCAGTCAATGCAAACATGTTGACAGCTCTAATTTTTAACTACATTTTTTTTAGACACCTACAGTGCACAGCAATGCTCTTTTGCAGACACTAACTGCGTTTGTGAGAAGATACAAGCATTTTCCAGCCTAATTGAAAACAGTTGCTCACTGGAGCCGCTGCACACCGACTGGAGCTTCTCTCTTTTGGGGTAGTACTAGTTGCCAAGGCAACCCTTTTACTGGACTAAAAAATGTGACAGAAAACACCAGCTGATAGGTTAGTGTGTATTCAGAAAGCTCCGTTCCAAATGTTAAATAGAAGACTTTGTATTTTAAAACCATCTTTAGCTAAAACAATGCAGAATTTAAACACAATGGAAGCTAATGACGATGTACATGATGCTTCCTTTATTCAGAGATTTAAAATGTACATGAGGTAGTGAAGTACAGTGTGTTTGTACCTTATGCTTCAACGTGTCTAATGTGGGATTTTGTGGATTTTTATTTCTAAATAGAGTGTAATTTGACAGAAAACCTAAACTGGTATAATTATTTAATAACCACCAATGCAGTTTACAAATACTGAGCCAGAGTTTGTTATTGAAACATAAAATCTCAACAGTTTGACTAAAAATGGTTTTGGCAAGCAGCTGATTTATGCTACAAACACACGATGACTGAAAGAAGATATTTCTGCAGATTTACACAAAGTCAATTGGTTAAATATTGCAGTTCCTATAATGACCACTGGAGGCTGGTTTCATCAGGTCATCCTTTTCCATTCAGCCTAATGCTGCAAAGTTCAAAATATCAACTAAAGAAAACTTATGCACAATCTGCTTTCATGAAATTTTTTCTATTATCAACAATTTTCATTTGATCAGATTAGTTCACGCATTCTGATTGGTCAATGGAAGGACCCAAAGATCCATTCTACGTTTATACGTCTTAAGTCAAGCAGCTTGTGTTCCACTCATGTTGATAGAGGATGTTCTATAAAGAAAGTGACGGATTGATGCTTGTCTGAAACAAAATGATTTCATTTTTAGATGATGTGATGTGCAAAAAGTAAAGAAGGGATGCTTAAATTAAAAGCAACTTCTTCCACCAGGACTTCCCAGTGACTGCTAGATTCAGATGAAACAAGCTTCTTAGAATCTTTCGTAGCACTTCTTAATTTCATAAACAATGGGTTAGGGTTAGGCTGGAATGTGCCTTTCTTCATTCACGAGAAAGGCACAACATGAGACACACTGGGTAATTTTTTACAGGTCTGACATTCTGCCGTATAATACCGAAAGTCTGGGTGTGTCACAGCAGTTGCTTAACCATCTGAGCTGCATGAGAAATACTGGTGTGACTTACAAACCAAGCTGCTTTACCTTCAAAATACATAGAAAAACGCAACTTTGCATTTATTCAAAATGAGGTCTGACTCAGCTATGCTAAATAATCAAATATTGAGGTATCAGCTGTCGCGGAGGATGCCTAAAAACAATGAAAAAATAAATCTTTTTAATATTTTAAATGTGTTTAAGTGCTTTGTGGAGTTGTTGTAGAACCTGGTTTGAAAAACATCGTAACTGTACGTGTCAGTTTTATTTTTTTATTTGTTTTTTTAATTAACCCTCAGGGACTACTGACGAATTCACTCTTTGGCAACACTATACTTGTCTATTTTTAAAGTGTATACCAATTATGAATCCAGACTTTCAAGCTGTGATTCTCTGCCTATAGATAAAGAGAAGCACAAAGCCAATAAAGAAGATCCAATACATAGATTAACGAGGATAATGGTTCACTGATTTGTTGGCAAATTGCAAAGATATCCTGTATTTGTTAACATGTTTCAGATATGGAGAGAAAACATGATTGGTCACACAGAGGGAATGTTCAGTATGTGTCTGAAAGGATGATTGACGTCTGTGCATTCCTTTCATCGTTAACTGCAAAACTTAACGTTTAAACATCATGACTGAACATTAGATTTTGTCATTCTTACTTAACTTAAGGTTTCTTTATCAACTTTGTTGGCACTGTTCCATTAATTCAAGGAACTTTTTCTGTCATAAACCTTAAGAGCTAAGATTATTCTTGAACTATTACATGGACCATCTAAAAACTTACTTAAGCTGAGTTTAAAAGATCTACCAACTGCTATTAACTTTATGATGCAGTCATATCGTCCAAATATTAAACACATCCACAAAAGTGGTCGAGAAGAAACTGTACAATCTTTCCTTTTTCAGTGTTCATTTCATTAAGTATACCAATAAAGCTAAAAAATGATGGCCTGTTCTTTAGGCCTTATACATCAGTCCAGTTGTACGGTTCCCGTGTGCAATGCTGAGGAGACGTGTCAGCCAAGACTCACTCCTCAGCCTCCCCGGGAAGGTCTATGCCAGGGTACTGGAGAGGAGAGTCCGTCCGATAGTCCAACCTCAGATCCAAGAAAAACAGTACTGGGTTGTGGAAACGTGGACCAGCTCTACACCCTCTCCAGGGTGCTGGAGGGTTCGTGGGAGTTTGCTCATCCAGTCCATATGCATTTTGAGATTTGGAGAGGGCGTTCTGTGGCGTCCTGTGGAGGGTGCTCTGGGAGTATGGGGTCTGGGGAGCCTTACTGAGGGCTGTCCGGTCTCTGTACGACCGGAGCAGGAGCTTGGTTCGCATAGCCAGTAAGTCAGGAGCCGCTGCTCCTCCACATCCACAGGAGCCAGTTGAAGTGGCTCAGACATCTGGTCCGGAAGTCTCCTGGTCGCCTCCCTGAAGAGATGTTCCGAGCATGTCCCACTGGATGGAGAACCCGGGGAAGACCCAGGACACGCTGGAGAGACTACGTCTCTTGGTTGGCCAGGGCACATCTCGGGGTCCCCCCAGAGGAGCTGGAGAAAGTGACCAGGGAGAGGGAAGTCTGGGCATCTTTGCTTAGACTTCTGCCCCCACGACCTGGGCCCGGATGAGTGGAAGAAGATGGATGGATCTTTCATTTTGCCAGGTGTTGACAATTTACCATTCTAAAATTTAAAAATCTTTCTTTTTTACATTGATTGCACAAAGATCAATTAGGAATACTAAAGTTTGGGTAGTTAAGAATTCGCTTTATCCCTTTCTAAATGCCAGTTTTAGTGGATTTATTATGGTTGAACAATTGTAGAACTATCTATAAGTCATATCATAAACGAAGAAGTTCTAGTTTTGACTCTGGACTTTCAGAATTCTTGGTACTTTCTGGGAATCCGGCACCATCTAAAATAAGTGAAAACAAAAGGAAAAGGATCCTACTAATGTTTACCTCATACACTTTATGTGGCAAACACACCACCAACTTGTTTTAGTTCTGGATTGGAATATACCAGTGAGGTTTCAAAACTTAAAACCAGGAAAAGATTTGGTCCTGGAACCAGAATTGGAGCAGAACCCTGCCAATGCCCTATCCCACTCCAGGAAATGTTCCAGGTCATTCTGTTCTCGCCGTGCTCAGGTTGTTCATCTGAACGTGTGCAGGTTTATTTAAACAAAAACCAACAATGCCTGCGGTTACCTTGGAAGCAGCTAGCACGGAGCCATACAAATATACCAACATGGAGCTTATCAGCTGAGCTTACTGTAAGAGTCACGCAGAGATAAGAAGTATAAGGAAAGCTTCGTGCATGTGATTTCTTTGGGTGTTTCTAAAAAGCAAATACTCATTAACCCAGATAATACTGACCTGTTTGAGTACTGTGCACATTTGATAAGAATGTTCATGAGAGAAAAACTGTTTTGGCTCCTGTTTTAATTGTATTTTACAGGTACAGATTTGGGTTTTACCAGAAAAATAATTTCTTTAACTTCATTTATGTGCTTTAGGTCCATCCATTTACTGCTGAGTTTGGAGGATAACATTTTTCATATCTAATCACTTTTTATTTGCTAAATTTGGAAAATATTAATAAGAGAAATCCATTTATTGTTAGTTTTTAATCACTAAAGTATGAATTGTCTGAATCCTGGATGAAATGTTTTAATCTAACTATGCACATCTTTTGTTTACAAATGTGTCATACCTGAGGGTTTTTCCCACTTTAGGAATCGTTTCTCTATTTTAAAACACTGACCTTAATCAGACAATTGACACCAGGGAAGTTTATTATGAGTAAAAAAAAAGCTCTCCTAGAGTCAAACATAACTTCTGCTACACTTTAAATGACAGTGACGTCAGCATCCTCCATCGCACAAAGAGCTTCAGTAAATGGACGACAAAAAGGTCATTTCTGAGGTGCAGAAATTGAATTACTTTGCAACATTAAATCTTAATTTCATAAATCAGAAATGTAGGAAAAAAGCCAGAGAAAACACCCACAGATGCACCGGTCCAAATGAGTCTCAGATAACGTTTTACCAACCTAAACACCACACAGAAAACATAGGAAACCTGGTATCAATGAACGTCCATGTGACTCTCAGGCTTTGAAGATACAAACTACAGATGCTGCAGTCCTAAATGTCCCCACTTTCCCTCATGAATTTTGATCTTTAGCAATAAAAGATGTGGAGCAAAAAAAATATGCAATAAAGATGCACATATTCAGCTTGTGTTTTAACTGTGTAGTTTTGTTAGAATTGAATACATTTATGAATATATTGTCATTACATTTTTTGGAGGGGATTTTTGTGAATGTCTTTTTGATGTAAGGACCAGTTGTTTGTTTTTCTTTCATTTTTATTTATATTGATGCAATAGATGCCACTTCCAGCAATACAGGGAAAAACTGCACATTCAAAGTCCCACTCTGATCATCTTCTGATGTATTTTCAAAGCATTCCCAGCGGTCCTTTAGTTATGATTATGATGCCATTTTTAGCCAAAATCAGGAAAAACTGTTACAGTTTTCTCGGAAATCGTTTCTGCAGAGCGGCAGGAGTTCATCAGAAATTCAGCTGTGAGTCGTGGGAGGGACTGTTGGAGCAGAATGAGCCTGAACTCATTTACCATCATCCCTTTATTTACACTCTCTCCCACTAGCTTACAGCCCCTCAAACCTCCAACCTAACATGACCAGTGCAACAAAAATGGCGAACAATATTACAGTTATCCAGCCATGCAATTTTGATCTAGATTCAAGATCAGATGAGGAAAACAAAGACGTTCATGGATCTATTTGTCTACAAGAGAATGCGTCACAAAGTATCGCTCCTCCTGATTCAATTATTTTAATAAACAAGCTTCAAAAGAGAAAAATGCTAAAAGAACAAGTAAAACACAAAAAATACTATTTTCTTTGGAGTTCTTTAAGCAGAAAAGGTGTAAAAATGTTTCTTTTCAGCTGTACTGACTGGCTCCTGCATGTTGTACTCTGTGGTGTTCGGTGAGTTTACAAGGGAAAATGTGTCACTGTAGTTTCTTTTAATCATCTCCTCCCAGGCTGTAATTAAAGAAGAACAGGAAAAACTGGACAAATGCAATGTGTTTCTGCAACAGTTTACAATTGTGGATCAAAAGTTTCTTAAATGAACAAACAAGCCCCTTTTACAAGCAAATTTGAACAAAGTTAAACATTTTCAGGAAAATTGGCACAATATTTTGTCAATTTGGTGTATTTGAAGCTGTTTAAAATTAGGGCTGCCACAAAGATTATTTTAATAGTCGACTAATCACCGATTATTTAATCAGATTAGTCGACTGCTCGGGTCATGCACAAAGTGGATGTAAAACACACATCTTAACCATCAGTAGCTTTAAACTAACTAAAAACTAGATATATTCACATTAACATTACCTGCAAGCTTATTCTGTAAGCTAAATATTTCAGCTGAAGACACTAGTGCTGATAACTGAAGATGCTGAAGTTGATAGCTGAAAACGCTGAAGCTGATAGCCTGCTAAAATATTAGTTAAATGGTAAATTAGAATAAAAAAATAACACCAAAAAATAGGTTCGCCAAAACAGCTACCATGTAGCTAAAATATTAGCTAAACTCTAAAATAGCCTTAAAAAAGCCTACATTAGCCAAAATAGCTAGCATGCAGCTGAAATATTAGCTAAACTTGAAATTAGCCTAAGAAAAATGAAATAAATTCTACGTTAGCCAAAATAGCTAAAAGCTGAAATATTAGCTAAACTCCAAAATATCCTAAAAAAACTTAAAAACCCCTAATTTAGCTAAAATAGCTAGCATGTAGCTGAAATATTAGCTAAACTCCAAAATAGCCTAAAAAACAACAAAAGAAAATCCTAAGTTAGCCTAAACAGCTAGCATGCTGTTGAAACATTAGCTAAATTCCAAATTAGCCTAAAAAACCTTAATAAATGCCAAAATAGTCCAAAAATATAGCAGAACACCATTATAACTTTCAACTTTCCTACACTCTGACTCCATATAATATAAAGTAACGACTAATCGACTATTAAAGTAGTCATCGACTACTTTAATAGTCGATTAGTCGTCGATTAGTCGACTAATCGTGGCAGCCCTATTTAAAATCCAGATGAACTTTCTGAGAAGTAGAAAGACTGAATAGTCGAAAGCTTCCCGCAGATATTTTCATATTAATGTTACTGATAGTTGGTGTTGAAACTGATGAAAATAACAGGTAATCATCCACTCTCTGCAGAATAATCAAATATACAAGTTAAAGATGAGGAGCTGTTGGAGACAGAAAGTGTTTTCCTCTTCTAAGCTGCTTTGTCTGAGTGTTGGATGTTGACACACCCATGTGGGAGAAGGAAGTACGAGCTCAGTCTTCTGTGACAACAAACTCAATGACAACGCATCTTTCACATGATTGCTGTCAGTCCTTCTAATGTTACAGCCACATCCCGTCAAAGTATAGCGTAAAACGTTTCATTAAACTCCCACACAAACCAAAATATGTAACAAACAAAAGAAATAAATGAGACTAAAAAAATGAACATTTGTCACAAATTGATGTGATAAAATGGCTAAAACAAGTAGAAGCCTAAAGATTCAGGTTGTAATCTACATTATTTTTTATTTAAACTTTATTTTTTATTCTCATTAAATACTACAACATGTATTCTTCTGATGCAATGACAGCTTTTTTTAAAGCCATTTAATTGCGAAAGTGTATGTACAGCATCACAGAATGACATTTCAAATATTGCAATGAAATATAAAAACTAGTTTTGCAAGTGCATAATTTTAAGTATAGAAGTCAATTCATTGTTTTGCAGCAGTTTCAAAAGTTCATTAAACAATCCACCAATTTAAATGATTTCCTTTTTTTGTCAGCGTGGGTTTTGACAGAAGTCATCAGCATTTCCAGTAAGTTTCTAAAACAGATACAACAGGTTGATGTGTCAGCCTAAAAATGCACACATACTTGGTATTATTAGGGTTGGAATCTGTTTTAACTGAGTGACTAGAAACACATATGCAAACGTCCTTTTCCACATCAGTTCCTAACCAAATCCTGTGGTGATGTGAGTGATTATGTTTGAGCGGTTGTGGTGACAAGAGTTTTGCATGTGAAATCATTCAGCTACAGTGGCATCAACGCAGGATTTATAGCACTTTAAAGTTCCACTCCGATCATATTTTGATTTATTTTCTAAGCATTTCCACTGGTCTTTGGGTTTTGGGCCAAAAAAGAAAAAACTGTCATTTTCTAGAACCAAGTTTCTGCAGAGCAGCAGGAGTTCATTAGAAATTCACCTCTGAATTGTGGGTGGGACTCATTTCTCTCCACCCTTCTGCAGTCAGAACTATGATAGACTATTTTTTGGTTTAATAGTGTGAATGCATTCACTTTTTCTTTATTTCATATAATTATTTTTCTTTTGTACGTTTTTTTGGTCATCCATTGCTGTTTAGCTCATTCAACTTTTAAATATTAAGCTCTTTTTATGCTAGCTTCTTCGACTGTTTGGCATTGACTAAGGATTTCTAGGCTTATTTTAGAGTTTAGCTAATATTTTAGCCACAGGTTAAGTGTTTCAGCTAATTTAGGCTTTTTTTTTTTGTTTTTTAGGCTAATTTGGAACTAATTTGGAGCTAATATTTTTTGCTTTATTCTAGCTGTTTTGGCTGAATGACACATTTTATCATTTTTTTTTGGCTAATTTGGAATTTAGCTTATATTTGAGCAACATGCTAGCTGTTTTGGCTAATTTAGGCATTTTTTCAGTTTTTTAGGCTAATTTGGAGTTTAGCTAATATTTAGCCTTGTGTTTTTTTTATTTTTTTATTTTTATTTTTTTGCTAATTTGGCATTTAGCTGGCTACCAGCTATGTGCTAGTTGTTTTGGCTAAAAAAAAATTCCAGTTTTTTTAGGCCAATTTGGAGTTTAGCTAATATTTTAGCTGCATGCTAGCTATTTTGGCTAATTTATAAATTTTTTGTTGTTTAGGCTACTTTGGTGTTAAGCTAATAGTTCCGCTATATGCTAGCTTTTTTGGCTAATTTAGGCTTTCTTTTCAGTTTTTTAGGCCAATTTAGAGTTGAGCTAATAGAGTCATACAGTCATTCTAATAGTCGGAATAACCATTTTTGCTCTGATACATCTTCTTGTTATGTTTTTTTCTTCATCACAAGTTCTTCAAGTTATAAAACTGACCAATAGGTGGTTTAATGTTGAATGTTCAAAGCATCTGATTGACAGGTAGGGGTTTGGGCTTCAAACAAGCTTACTCTCGATTGATAACAATAGTTGCCATAGAAACGTTGACTCAGACCGACTCGGAGTAATCACTGGCTCCAACATGGCGGCGGCCGTATCACGGAAAAATGGCAACTGAATTGGCTTCATGTCGCCTGAGCCAGAGTTTTCGATGGGTGACGCCCCACTTGCTCTGTCCAGTTCTCTATATACAGTCAATGCTCACACCCCCAACCTGACATCAAAAAGTGGATCCATCAGAACATGTTTTTTCGTCTGCTCCTGATTCACAATGACTTGAATAAAGAAACACTAAAATCCAATTTTTTTAACTTAATTTTCTTTACACATGTACTTCATTAGATAAATGCCAAATGTTGCACACACCAAAAACCAGATTCTCCTCAGGGTGGGCGTCTGAAAAACCACCTGAGGCGTTCACGTGGACTCACCCAGCAGCAGCAGCTTCAGCTCCCTTCTCGCATCTCTCTTATCTCGTCGGAGCTGCTTCTCGATCTCGGCGTTGATCCGTTTGGACTCCTTCGCCTCCTCACTCAGGCAACAAGCCATCATGGAGTCTAAAGTCATCCCTGCATGAGCTGGAACTGCCTGTCTCAACAGGTTCGCCGTGCGACGCCTTACGAGGAGTGAAAAAAAAAGAAAATTCCTGTCTGTGCGAGAAAGTGTTTTCAGTTTCAGTTCTATCCTAACCTGATGTGGGGCAGAATGTGGCCTCCGCTGACTGATGCAAAGTGCTGTCAAATGTTGACAGCTTTCCGTTCGGGAAAACCCGAGCAGATCACCGATAATGCAGCGTGGAGCAGCACTTTCGGCCGCTCCTACATGTGCAAATATTCATATTTGGGGCTGAATTATCCAATGAACTGCTATTATTTAATGCTTTCTATTAGGGCTAACGTTTTAGATAGCTGGCATTTTCAGAAAAAATGAGCTCAAATCTAGGCGTACCTGAAATGAACGATTAATAAAAAGAAAGGCTGCACTGTTGCTGATCGCCCGGCCGACTAGAAGCCTAGCCGCCCCAAAAACCAACACTGGACGGTTCGCCCTCGCACCGACAACCCACGTTTGACTAAAGTGTCCATTCACGCCGGTGAGCCGTCCTAAATGTCCAGATGAAAGTCTTCCAGAGACTGAATCCACAGAAGAGCACGCACTCGGAGCAGTTCTCTCCCACACTGAGGCGCCCAGTGACAGGCTAGCTGTTAGCAGGCTAGGCTAGCTCAGCCAGCCATCCCTGGAATTGCAGCCAACTAAATAAATAAAACAGACAAAAAATCTTCATTCCTGGGAAACAAATCCGCAACGAATCCCGAAAGATGCGACAAAAAGTTGCTGTCAGTTAAACGGACCCCTTTTGTCCGCGCATTTTATCGATTTTGCTATTTTTTTTTCCCTAGTGGTGGTCCCTCCTCGTCGCCCACTCCTCCTCAACAACCCAGTGTGGCGCTGCTGCTGACGTCACTGGGAATGATTGACAGACCGAGAGCCAATCAAGAGGGAGCATTTCGACCCCTTTAGGCGGTTCTTTCCCTGTTTTTGAGCTTTCCAAGTTCGTCTGAGAGGACGCTCCCGCCCACCTCGGGGGCGTGGCGGGGCGAAAGACCGCATGAGGATGACTTTGGATTCAACGGGCAACGCCCATCTGCTGTCAAAAAGGAGCGGCACCAACACACGTTTGTTTTCAAGTTTTATTGATTTTTTATTGACAAATATTGCTCATAAAGAACATCATACGATGCATGACACTGATTATCTGGTGCAAATGATATTGAGTAAAACCACTTGTTGAATTTATCAGGGGATTGAAAGACAACAACAACAATATTAATATTATTATTATTAATTATACTAATGAACTTTAAAAAATATTTAAAAACATCTTAAAAATAAAATTTAAAAGGAAAATTATATTTTCTAAAGTTTCAAGCATCAAGAGCTTTTTTGTTCGCGCAGGAATAACATTTTTTCACACAATTTCAATTCCTCCTGGGAAACATAACATTCTTCGGTATCACATTTGCACGTGTGCATTTAAAATTTAGCAATTATTTTGAGTAAATTGAACCTACCAATTTTCTCATAAACTTTCCATAAATAAAATATCCAAAAACAATATTTTTATTCATGGAATTATAATCTTCAGTTCATTAAGTCAAATTCTTCTGAATGTGAATGTGCAGTACCAAAAAAGACAAGTAGGAGAAGGTCAAATTGGTACTTCATGATTAGATTTATTTATTGTTAAAAAATTTATGAATAATTTTGAAAGAAATTTCTTTAATTGAATTGATGACTAAATATTTGTGGGGTATAAACTAGACTTTATCACATTGAAATCTACAACCAAACTTACTCCAATAAGATCAATCTCATGTTCAAAACAGAATACAAATGTGTTTGTTATTACTGTAGGGTTACTACAATTCTCTTAATTTGGGGAAATCACATGGAATATTACCAACTGAAATTTTTGTTTTTAGCTTTTTAAATCTTTACAACCATGGAAAAGATTTTTTTAAGAACAGCTTTACCTAATAAGGACCACAAGAATAAGTGACTTATGATGAACTCCCTAAAGATAGTGGTGTAAATCAGCAAAATTCATAATTTTAAATATCCTAAAATATTAAATATAACCCAAAAATAATGCATTTCCAGATAAAGTTAACTTAAAACGTATTAAAAAAATAATATTCCATAGGTTGTTTTTGCTTGAGCAAAAAGTCTATTTAAGTGTACTGAGCAAGTATATGTGGTCTATACTAAAAGTGAGTCAGAATACTTGAAGTTTACTTTTTTATATACTATCTATACTTTGTAATTTTAATTTTATAACTTAGTCTGAAGAACTATTCAGTTAGTAAACTTTCTGCACTATGCGTAGATGGTCTATATCTCATGTATACTTCAAGAGTACTACTACTTGTGAATGGGTTTCAGATTACCATATGACTAGTAAAAAAATACTATTTAAATCTTTAAATCGTTTCTTCTGATCAACTTTCCTTTCCTGAACTACAAAATACTTATTTTATGATATAAACAATAAAACATGAAAAATAAATAAATAAATAAGTCAGGTAATGAGTTTACTTTAAACTTTCATTAGTGAATTTACAGGCTGAGCATATTTTTGTACTTTCCTTAAAGTGAATATTTGACCCATAGAGTTTTGTTTGTGTAGATTAAAAGCTTTCTGGAGGGAACCCTTCTTAGGTTTAAAAGTAGATTGAAACTCAGTGTTAATTAAAAGACCTGAAGACTCATTAAATTCAGTCAAAAAAAAACAATTAAACTCAGTCAGTCCGTTTTAAAACTTTGACATTTGTGACCAAATTTTCTGTTTTATTTTCATTTTGTTTCTCAGAGAAAAAAAAAACATCTTTGTGACGCTTAACCTGGTTTTCCAGTAAAGTTTCAAAATGTTCTATTTCATTCGTTTTCCACTGCAAAGTATTTGGTTAGTTTCAGATCTTTTTGACAAAGAGATCAGCAAGAAGCTGCAAAAGACATATTCGAAATCTGTAAAACTATCTTTTAATCAGACAAATTAAACAAACTTGTAACGTGATTTGTTGAAGGACACAACCTGTCAGGTTCTTCTCAATGATTTTCACTCTTTTTTTTAAAACTGGATTCTGATGGGCTTGTTCATATTCACCAAGTGACATCTGGTGGACAGTCGTAGTTACTGCAAGAGACGCCTGAAACAAAATCAAAAAAAGAACTTAAAAGAAGAACTGAGCATGTGTGGCCAGTTTATGTCATCCTTTCTTTGTGTCCTGCTATTAGTATGAATCAAAGGAAGAAATTAACAAGGAAATTCACGAGAATATAGTAAAATTCACAAAGAAAATCTAACTTCTTAATAATCAAAAATCTGATCTTAGAAAGGAATCTGGCGACACAGACACAATAAAACTGTGGCATGTTTGGTATGATGGTGAAGATGGTCAGACATGATGCAGACGTGTTTTGTGTCATTGCAGTTCAGCCAGCCTTCACACCGTCTGGCTGAAGCAAACCGTAGGCTGCATCTGTAAAATGCTGGAATCCAGATAAAATCACTTTTGATCACCTTAAAAAAACAAGAACAAAAAAAAGATAATCTTTTGATCTATTCTCAAAGAATTCCCAGTCTAATTATGGTTATGAAGTTTTTATCCCAAACCAACAAATCTGTTGTTTTTCAGGATATAGTTTCTGCAGGGCGGCATGAGTTAATTGGGAATTCACCTCCAAGTTGTGAGAGGGATTCTTTGTGCACCTTCCTCCTATCCATAAGTCACAAGTTAAATTTTCTTTCCGTTACCATGGTAACAAATTATTAAATGAATTCTTAGTAGCAAGATAAAAAAAAAATCACAAAAAAATGTTGATCTCAAAGTATAAAAATGGGGTTTGATTTTGCTAATTATTTTCAAAAAAATCAATTTGATTTGGAATCGTTATGTTAGAGTTATTTGGTTTATTGCTTCAGATTCTTCAGTCTAGTTCTCTAGTTGTTTACTTTCTGTAATTTATTTATTTATTTTTTTTCTACAGAGGTGTGTTACGATTTAAATGAACCCAGATGGGTTTCAGTAACACAGCATCACACGATTTTACTTTTTGCATTTTTAGTTTGCTTGTATTTTTAGGTCCTTTTTGGTGTGTGTAAATAAATACATCAAATTAAATCAAATCTACTCGTCTCCAAGGATCAGAATGGAGCGGACCTCCAAAAATCCAAGATTTTACAAGATGATTTTTTTTTTGTCTGCTCCTGATTCACATGGATTCGAATAAAGCAATACTCAGAAATGTAATTATAGTCTTAATTTTCTTCAAAAAATATGCCCTCCATCAACAGCAAAATGCTACAAGAACATGTTAAAAACACCAATTTTCATCAAAATGGGTCTTTTAAGCTTTTGTTTGTAAATTCTCACTCTGGGTTAATGATTTCTTCAACCTCCGATATAACACACATTTGTTTAAGGAAGTGTCCACTTTCAAGGTGGCTTTCACTTCTGCAAAACAGAATATCCAAGTACAAAAACGTGCCATAAAGAGGGGAATCAGTCTGGTGGTTGTGTCTTTAAGCCTGTCTTTGAGGCAGACAGGAAGGGACTAGAATGATGTCGACATAAAAAGCAGGTGATCTCCAGGGTTGATACTGTCAGGATAATCATCAGCTGTCTTCTCTAATAACGTGTGACGGCGTGACGTCTTCACTGCATTCTGTTGCACACGAGGCTAACCCCATCACAGCGAGTGTCATCACTCTGAGAGATCTGGATTCCCCTCTGATATCAGAGAAATGCTTCAGATGTCTGAGTTCCTTTGTAGCATGATGATAACATCACTCAGCACAAACCAACAGAGTATTTCACTTATAACAACTAATAACTAGAAAAGTTGCATTACCTGCAATAATGCTAGACTGAAAGTCACTGAAGATGCTGAAGCGTTTTGATGAAAATTGTGACCCAATTTGCTTTAATTGCTGAAGGGATTTTACGAAAATACTAAAGCTATTTGCAAAACGTGAAATTTGCTAAAAGACAATAATTGTTGAAAGAGTGGTGAAGTTGACCTAAATTTCTGAAAATGTTGCAGTAAAATTGCCTAAAAATCCGTAATCTGTGCCAATTTTCCAAAAATATTTAGTGTGTAGCTTAAATATGAGCTAAACTCCAAATTATTCCCAAAAAACTTAGATTCCTGTTTAGCTGAAAAAGCTAGCTTGTTGCTTAAAACTTAAAACTCTAAAATAGCGTGAAGTTCTTCAGTATACTGAATTAGTCAAAAATGTTATCCTGTTGCTTAACTATTAGCTTCACGGACAGCAAGACGGGAATATAATGGAGATGGAGAACCAAAAGAGGAGAGGCTGCACCGGGGTTTGCAGATGGTGTCCAAGGCCTGAGGAGGTGAGCGGCGTTCCTTTATCCTTCTGGAGCTGGAGGACACGGCGAGCAGGTAGAACTGAGTCTGTGAGGCAGCTGAGGAGAGAGGTCCAGAGATGGTTGGTTGTTGGTTCTCGTGGTTGAAGGATTCTGCAGACAGGAAACAGTTCATGAGCAGAGTACTGGAGGGTGAGGAGAAACTTAGAGCTTAACATGAATATCAGAGACAATGCAGGTACAATACTTAAAGGTAGACAACGATCTGGCAGCTGAGATGATGAGGTGAGTACCAACTCCTGCTGGAACACCAGAGTCACTCCAAAGGTGCAAGCACCAGGGGGGGGGCTGCATGGGAGGACCAGACAGTAGTTTAGAAATTCAGACCTCCAGACTCTGAGAAACCGAGAGAGCGGACAACGAGATAGAAAAACAAGTTACTGGAAAGATATTTCTTGTATTTATATCTTGCAGCATTCCAGAATGAAACTTGCCCCTTTTTTAATTTTAATTTTATTTTTCACCTTCTGTATTGTCCAACTCTCTTTAGTGGAGGAGCACATCATGTCCCCTCCACCTTTCATGTGTCTGAGCGTTCACAGACGCAGTAAGACTGTGAGGAAGATGTTCTTCACCTTAAAAGACGTTATCATCATCATCCACCAAACACGACACATCAACCTCTCCTTTTTTTCTCTATCCTATTAAAAACACAGTGACAAAGACTGAGGACACTCACACAAAGCAGGTAGAGATCAGCTGGACCTGTCTGTCTGCTCCAAGCTGGAAACATCCACATGACCTCTGACCTGAAGGTTTCCTACAGGAATTCATACTAATTAGTAAAATAAACATTTTCCAGTAAAATGACAAAATAACATTTTGTGCACAGCCTGTTGCATGTGACAGCACTCTGAAGCTTCAGGGTCGTCCGTGTGGTGCAGCTGGATTTTATGGAACAGAAACAATAAGACCTCAAATATCAGCTGTTCATCCTGAACTCTGAAATCTACTTCCTGAGTAAAAACACATTTCTGACCAGTTTCAGCTTGAACAGACACACTGACACGTTTCTCTGTAGAGTTCTGATGCATCACATGATCTGCTGCTCTGACCTTCACTGTTCTCTGAGGACATCTCTGTTCTTCTGCTGAAGCAGATGGAAGCTCTGCTCTTCAACAGGAAATTCATTCATTCATTTTCCTGACCGCGTTGTCCCTTCCGGGGTCGCGGGGGTGCCGGAGCCTAACCCGGCTACTGAAGGGCGAAGGCGGGGTACACCCTGGACAGGTCACCAGTCTGTCTCAGGGCCTCAATCACACACATTCACTCTCACATCCACACCTAGGGGCAATTTAGAGTCACCAATTAACCTATGAAGCATGTTTTTGGACGGTGGGAGGAAGCCGGAGTCCCCGGTGAAAACCCACGCATGCACGGGGAGAACATGCAAACTCCACACAGAAAGGTCCCAGCCGGGAGTCGAACCGGGGCCTTCTCGCTGTGAGGCGAGAGCGCTAACCACTTGTGCCACCGTGCAGCCCTTCAACAGGAAATGTTTGATCAATATGATGATCAAAATGCCTCAAAGTATTTTTAGTTCCTGTACTTTCCCCTGCAACGTTTTCTTCTTCTACTGGCTAAATGTAATGCAATATTATAGTTCCAATATTATTTTTATATATTTTATAAGACATACATTTATATTGTCCCTTTTAACTATTATGGATCTGCATCTAAAACCTTTGCGTTCTTCTGAAAAAAAAAACAAAAAAAACATCCCAAGTGTAATTTACACAACTGTCAAAATAAAAAAATATTAAATTGACGCTGCAATGTTATCCTGAAATTTCATGTTTTTTAAAGTTTCAAAAAAATGTATTTTGAGCACATCACTTCTTACAGTAATGGTTTGACTTAAACTCCAACATAGTTCCTTAGTAAACCAAATTAGTGGAAAACCCTGATGCTAAAATAAAAGCTAAATTCTAAATTAGCCTAAAAACCATTGATAACAATTTAGCCAAAACGTTAGCATGTTCCTAAAATATTTGCTAAACTTCAAATTAGCATTAAAAACCTCAGTAGATACCAAATTACCCAAATATAACAGCTCAATGCCACATTTTTTGAAGATTACTATAAAAGATGAAAATAGCCCATAAATATATTTAAAGGCTTGTTACTAATCAACTTAAAAATACTGAATTTGAAGACTTTCTCATTCACTTCCTAAGGGGAATATTTTGCTCAATATTTCAAAAACTATAAAGTGTATGAAATAATGTCCTGAACAAGCTGAATGTTTTCATACCAAGATTGCTGTAAAGTGTGATTGTGTTTTACGTGCCAAAAAAAGTACAGATTGGAGCAGGAGAATCAGTATTAGTGATTTTCAGAAGTTGATATTTTGTCACAAATTCATTAGTGAGAATTCTGGCAGGTTCCTGGAGACACGCCCATCCTTTATTTGTTTTTGCTGGAAAATGCTGAGCTCACGCATTGCATATCACATGACATCTATTGTGATTATGTCCAAATATCATGCAGCTCTCACAGCTCTTTGTGTCACCTCTCAGTATCAGCCGATCAGGAATTTTTAACCACAAATTTGTGGTATTCATCTGCAAGCAAATATGTTCACAGAACTTTATTTTGGGGACATTGCAACAACATTTCTTCAGGAATACTTCACAGAGATGACTTATTGTATTGTTAAAACTACACTTACTATCCGGACACTCACATAAAGCTGGGGACTGATGCTCAGGCAGCCGAGTCCACCATAGTTTTCTGAATTGGAGCTTGTTCACTGACGTTCCTTCACAATAACACTTCATTGTTTGTGACAAGACATTGCACATTCTATATGTGTTGCTAATTTTTTTTTTTTTTTTTTTTTTACATCATTACATGTCTCTGCATTGCAAAACAGCCACACGCCTCTCTGGCTCCTTGGCCTCACCCTGTTTCCATGGCGATGGAGGGCTCAGGTGATCTCTCAATATCTGAAACCAAGAAATCCCAGACGAACCGGTTCTGCTGGACTGTACAAAAGATTGACATTCAAATAGCAGCCAAGGAGAGGGAGGGACGACATGCTTGTTGGACACTTCAACTCTGCTGTGAGAAGCTACTGTTCAAAATAAGAGCTCAAGGGGGTTAATTTGAAATGTTTGGGATTTCTTCTCTTATGGCAAAATATCATTAACACATTAACCAAGTTTTATGTTTTCAAAACATTAAAATGACATCAAAACCAGATGAAGATTCTAAAACTGGAAGTTTCACACGTCAATTTAATTTAAACTAAATAAGAATGTTGCTGTTATATTGAGAACACCTTAAAATAATCCAGGGAACTTCTCCAGAGGGAACTTTATCCGAAGTCGCTTTGCAACTGTCTTTTCAAAGTAAAGATAGAGTGCATCAGATATGAACTGCTTCTGGTTTTGTCTTTTCAAAATAAAACGCAAGTCGTTAATTTTTGCTTCAGAGTGGTTCTAGTAAGGGACATTTTGTACTGTTCAACTAAATCAAATGTGTATTATTCGAGTCTCAGCTGCATTGTTTCTGTCCAAATTATTCCATAATCTTTTAATTTAATATTTTCTAAAAAAGATTACCCAGAATTTTGGCTATTTAAAGACTCATTCCAATAAAAGTCATATTTTTGTGTTTTTAATATGTTCTTATAGCATTTTCCCCCTCATTTTTAAAGAAAATAACACCAAAAATTGCCTCCTGAGTATTTCTTCATTTAAATTGTTGTTAATCAGGACCAGTCAGAAAAAAAAGTCATTTGAAAAAGACTGTATTGTGACGTAGTTGCCACAACTGGCAAACCACAAGTTCCCTGTGCCACTTGCTGACAAACAAATCCATGAACATCTTCGTTTTCCTTGTCTGAGCTTAAATTGGACTCAAAACTATCCAGCTAGATAGCTCTGATGTTAATCTGCATTTTTATTTCATCGCTAATGTTAGCTTGGGGGGTGTAATAAGCTAGCAATTAGCCTGTAAAGAGGGGATGATTTTTTTGCGTCAACAATTCCGAGGTAAATTTCTAATTATCTCCTGCTGTTCTGCAGAAAATATGTCCCAGACAACAACACAGGTTTTTGATTTTGGCTGAAAACGACAGAATCATAATCAAAGGAACACTTTGGAAAAAGACGAAAATATAAGCTTTTCTTTTTTTCTTCTTCTCTGGTTTGCATTTAGCAAAAATAAACTCTCCTAAAACACATTCAACTTCTCCGTCATATCAAGTGTAATCAGTGTTTCTTGATGAATTTGCAAGTAGATTGTTCTTTTTATCTTGACAGGTATAAAAACCTTAGCCAATCAGTGAATTGTGTAGGGAAAAAAAGCTTAGAATAAATGGTTTGAAGATTAAAAATGTCAAAACTGCATTTTTTTTTTGTGTATTTGTGAATAACACGTCTGTGAAATATTGATAATTGTTTTATTATCACAACCATAATCAGTTTTAACGATTTGCTGTTTTTTTAAGATTTGGTTCGACTTAAATGAATTTAAATAATGGATAACGGGTTCATTTTAAATGTGCAGAGAGAAGTACATGACAAATCCTTTGGGTATTTTTGCAAAAAGCTGAAATATCCATAAGGTTAGTCATAGCAGTCAAGCAGGGAATGCTCATCAGATAAAAATATGCAACAAGCCCTAATTGGTCCGTTTTCTGAATAACTGTTCATTAATAGGCAGTTTCTGTAATATTTTAAAGTTTAAGTATCAAAAATTGCAAAAACAAACGCTCTTGTTTAGCTGCTCTTATTTTGTAGGTCCCTGAGGACCGACTTCCGCCGCGCTCGCGGCGCAGACGTGCCGCTTTCCGGCGGAGCGTCGCCCTGAGCGCATTCCAGCTGACAGAGCGTGTCCGTCGCGTCGGACAGGCCGCGCATTCTTCGGCCGCTCCTGGTTCAGGGTGAACTGCGAGTGACGGAGGCCGTTCAGACTGCTGTCCCGGAGCGGGGCGGTTCGGGTGCGGGCCGTTACCCCGCAGGTGGACCGGACTGAGGACTCGCTGCCAAATGGACCGCGAGAGGCAGCCGGTCACCGCCGTGTTCGGGGAGTCCAAAACTCTGACTAGAGGTAAAGGAGACTGATGAGACGACAATGAAAAGAAGTCAATTTAATTGATTTGCTGTCTAACTTTTTTCAAAAAGTTTATTTCTGAGTCAGAACTTTGATTTATCAGCAAATTTCTGGAATAAATCACAGCAGGTTGACAGATAATTGTCAGTTATTATTCATGGGCGAATCGTGAGTGGTCATCTGTCAACAGTTTGACCTCCCTGCTCCTGCCCATGGCGGGCTGCTGGCACTGGTGCCACCGCACCTGCGTGTGCTTCCTGTCGGAGGAGGAGAAGAGGAGCATCGCTATAGACCAGGAGATCAAGAGGAAGCTGAAGCAGCAGAAGCAGAAGGAGAAGAGGGAGATCAAAATCCTGCTTCTAGGTCAGTAACCCCACAGAGATAAATCTAAGCATTATGGGATGCATCCAGGTGAAAACTGTGTCAGGTATGTAGGTGTCATCGTGTGGGAATGTGAGGAATGGGACAGAGTGGTATCGGCCTCACCTGGAAACTGGGCTGGACCCACTTAGAAACCTGCGGGTCCACTAACAGCTGGTTTAACCGCTGACAGAACCAAAGCTGGAACCATCTGGAGAAGGGTGTCGAACTCAGTCGCACGGATCCAAAACAGACCTTAGGTCGGGGCCGAACGGGATGAATGTTAAACACTAAAACGACATTTTTTAAACTTTAAAACGGTAACTTTTTAACATAATTATGAACTAAATATATAGTTATTACCCGTGATAACGCTAGTGTGAATGCTGGAAGCTGAATTTGGCCGCTGAAGATGCTAGGGCTGATAGCTGAAGATGCTAAAGTTGATAGCTGAAAACGCTGAAGCTGATAGCCAGCTAAAATATTAGCTAAATGCTAAATTGGCCTAAAAAAAAAAAAAAAAAACTAGGTTAGCCTAACCAGCTAGTATGATGCTAAGCTAAGATAAAAGCCTAATAAACTGAAAAAACCTAAATTAGCCAAAGCAACTAACGTGTAAATATTAGCAAAACAGCCTAAAACATTTAAAATCCTAGATTGGCTAAAACAGCTAGCATGTAGCTCAAATATTAGCTAAACTCCAAAACTTCTTCAACATCTAAAAAAGCCTAAATTAGCCAAAATAACAAGCATGTAGCTGAAAGATTAGCTAAACTCCAAAACAGCTGTAAAAAACGTAACTTTTTAACATAGTTATGAATAATAAAAAGGCAGGAATATTATTCCAGAATAAATCAACTTAAATCTTGAATAACTTTCAATATTTTACTCTCCATAAAAATATATTTTGTTCAAAATTATACAAGTTAGAAATGAGCGCATGATAGACCATTAATAACAATAAAATAAAATGATCTGGAGGGCCGGATCCGGCCCCCGGGCCTTGACTTTGACGCGTGAGCTGGAGGTATCAGGACATCTTTCAAAGTGGTCTCCGTTCATTTCCAATCAGTCCCTGTGAGTTTCCGGAGAGTTTCAGTCTGAATAGACTCCAAGCTCATAGTGGAACAGTCGGACCAAAACATCTACTGTAGCCACGTAATATGGGATGTAAACAGAGAAGTGGAGCAATGATGAGACTCATTCAAATGTGGAAGGATGAATGCAGACTAATGAATACATCTTTTAACGGGACACATTTCTTCTTTTTTCAACAATCTATACATCTTAAACACTTATCAGCGTCCCTTCTTAGCCATCGTCTCCTCAATAACCATCTTGCAATACCAATAAAAGTGTTGAACCGGACGTTGATCCAGACTTTCAAAATTGATGAAAGAACTAAAAGGTTTGAATAACTGAACTTTCTCAAAAAGGATTACAAAGCCTAGGACTTCCATTTTTCTTTCTCTCATTGCTTTGCCCCGCCCCCATAATTCCTGGCCAATGACTGAAGAGATCTTTAGTCATGTGGTTTTGTTTACAGGCTTTAGTTCGATACAGAAATGTCAGGTAGATGATGCAAAGTCTGAAGACAACGTTAATCATGATAAAGTCGTTTTCATCCAGAATAAAAAAAAAAGTTGTTTTCTTGGACGTATTTCTGCAGTTAACCATGATTTTTATTGGAATAAAGTCATAGTTTTATTTGAAAACAGTTCAGATAAAACACACAAAGTACACTCATCTAACAATATCAATGACAGAAAAAAGACCTGCGACAAACATTCTGTGAAACTGATTCCTACAAGCAGATTTATGGTTGAGATTTGTTGCCGGTAAATTGTTTCACGAAGGCCGGAGCAGAGCCATGTTTAACATTGCATCAGCTCTTTTTTTTTTCCACAACACACACGGAAAAACCCTCAGAGGGCCGATTGTTGCACTTCGGAAAGTTAGAGTGTATTCTTGTTTCATTTAGAGTTTCAACTGCCCATGAAATCAGAAACTTGAAGTCTTTGATCTCTTCTTGGTTTACCTGTAAGACCGTCTCTGGAGGTGAGAACTGCAGGAACATCACAGACATTCCTGAGCTGTCATGTCATCTTCCTGTAATACATCTGTCAATCACATGGAAGGACTCAATTCCAACAATTATGCTATTAAAATAAAGATTTAGTAGACTTTCATTTTTAGAAACTACAAAGATTTTCCTTACAGTCATTTCTAAAATGTACAGAGAGACAAAATTAAATATGAAAGGATTCTAGCAGGACAACAAACTTAAACATAATTATTTTAAGCTTCAAATGTTCCAATTTTTAGGTTTAAAACTCAAAATTTCAATTTCAAATCTTATTTTTCAGTGTCAACTTGCTTTTCGTTTTCAAATCTTTTTCCACCCGTCTTGGAACAACTTGATAGTACAGACTAAACAACCATTTTCTGACTAATTATCACAGTTCTCAGAGTCAGTGAACGCACCGGGACTGAAGTCACCACCCTCATGGATTTTGATTGGTCCTTCGTTTTAGCCACGCCCCAATGCGCCACAACGGGGCCAAAAAGTTTTGAAGCAGAAATTTTCAGATTCGAAAATGAAAAAAAAAAAAAAAGATTTGAAACAGAAAAAAATGTTTTTAAACTGAAATTTTGAGTTTTGGGACCTAAAAAAAAAAACATTTGAAGCTGAAAACAATTAAGCTTAGATTAGAATAGTAAAACGTTTTTGACCAAACATCAATATTTTTTCTATTTTTTTTTTTATTTGAGTTTCAAATAATATTGGCCTCAATTGAGCTCCATACAATAAGGCTTTGATCAGTGTGGATACAACAAAAAAGTTAAAGAGCCACTCGGATTAAAACTGTATTTTTGGTGTTTTAACATGTTTTTGTAGCATTTTTCTGATGATGGAGGTCAAATATGAAGAAAATTAAGTGTACAGTTGGATTTCTGAGTATTTCTCCATTCAAGTCATTGTAGAGGTGTAACAATTCATCTTAACAACGATTAGATTCATATCATAATTAGTGATTATCGATGCGGTTCAGAGTCAATATTGGTTCATTTTGGATCAATTTCTCTGACCTAAAATGGATCATTACAGTCGACAAAATGGAGTCACTAAACGGCGTCTTGCCCAGGGCCCTCACAAAGCTACGAACAGCTCTGGTTACACCCCAAAATCCTTGTAAATCAGGAGCAGATGTTTGAAAAAGATTGTATTTGTGATGTTTAAAATGGGCGGGGCCACAAGCTTCCTGCTCCGCCCCATTGTGATGCATCCAGACAAACAGATCCATGAAAGTCTTTGTTTTTCTCGTCTGAGCTGGAATCTGGATCAGAACTGTACGCCTGGATATGATGATGGGAAGTGGGGGCGGGCTTGCTCCACGCCAACAGTCACAACACAGAAGCAAATTTTTAATGAACTCCTGCTGCTTTTCAGGAACTTTGTCCTAGAAAATGACAGATTTTTATATTTTGGCTAAGAAAACAACAATCATAATTAAAAACGCTTTAAAAATAAATCAAAAGATGATCGGAGTGAGGCTTGAAATCAGCTGATGACTCAATTTCTGAGGAGTGATTTGATGGAAAATCAATCCTCAGTTTGAGGTTTACATTCAGAAATGTTCACACAGTTACATATACACAGAATAAATGTAAAAAGTCATGAAGTACAAAGAAAACTTTTACATTTCAGGTGTGCTTTCTCACCTGGTTGTTTAGTCCTGCCCCATAAAATCACTCTTTTAGAGTATAACCTTTTTACTTTTACGTGTATATATTTCTTTGTTAACACATCATCAAATTATATGTTTGAATTCAAAATATTCAAAAAAAAAAATCAGTTTAATTTGTCAAAATACATAACTTTTTATTAGAAATAGTTTTGCTTTTGGCTCCTCCCATCAGGGGGCTCCACAGAAAATGAATTCATGATTTTAAAAAGAATTAGACTTTGGCGGATTTCCGATCTGACCCAGTTCAATTACTTGGTGTTTGGACAGAAAAACAAAACAGAAAAGAAAAGTGCCCATTTGTGGTTGTGCTAGCTAACAACTCCTGGTTGCTTCTGAGGAGATTTGATATGGAGTGAGCGGGTCCAGCTCCAAGAAGATTCAGAAATCAGGCAGGTGATCATTTCGTAGAATAAACTCGGTTAAATTTGAATTGTGTTTTGCTTATTTATCCAGAACAGATTTCAAACCAATTTAATCTCAGGGCTTTGAAACATTTAAATTAAACTTTAAGTAATTATTTTTTATTATTTTTTTTAGTTTTTAATTTTCCATTAGTGAATAGCAGCAGGTTGACGTGTCCACCGTGTCTCTAATGTCCTGCTTTAACCCTTTAACTACCCATCAAGACAAAATCAGTTAAAAAATGTTTTTTGCATAGATCTGCAACCTTCAAGAGGCCAATTATTACAGACCACAACAAGTAGGAGCCACAAAATCTAACGTCACCTTTTACTATAATGATTAAGATAATTAAACAAATGTTTTTTTTTTTTTTGCAGAAATAAATCATGAACTCAAAGATAAGATGGCCTTTTTTTCCCAAAATACAAATTTTTGCTCACAAAATACAATTTTTTTTCCCACAAAACACTATTTTTTTCTACAAAATACAAATTTATGCCCACAAAACACTCATTTGTGGATAAAAAAATACAACTTTGTGCTTAGAAAATACCAATTTGTGCCCACAAAATACAAATTTTTGCTCACAAAATACAATTTTTTTTCCCACAAAACACTATTTTTTTCTACAAAATACAAATTTATGCCCACAAAACACTCATTTGTGGATAAAAAAATACAACTTTGTGCTTAGAAAATACCAATTTGTGCCCACAAAATACAAATTTTTGCTCACAAAATACAATTTTTTTTCCCACAAAACACTATTTTTTTCTACAAAATACAAATTTATGCCCACAAAACACTCATTTGTGGATAAAAAAATACAACTTTGTGCTTAGAAAATACCAATTTGTGCCCACAAAATACAAATTTTTGCTCACAAAATACAATTTTTTTTCCCACAAAACACTATTTTTTTCTACAAAATACAAATTTATGCCCACAAAACACTCATTTGTGGATAAAAAAATACAACTTTGTGCTTAGAAAATACCAATTTGTGCCCACAAAATACAAATTTTTGCTCACAAAATACAATTTTTTTTCCCACAAAACACTATTTTTTTCTACAAAATACAAATTTATGTACACAAAACACTCATTTGTTGATAAAAAAAAACAATTTGTGCCCAAAATGCCATCTTCTGCCCACAATACAGTCATTTGTGCCACAAAATGCTATTTTTTGCCCATAAAATACAAATTTACTCATACAACACATTTAATTTGTGCCCAGAAAATAATAATCTGTGCCCTAAAAAAAAAAAAATGGGTCCCCACAAAATATGACAATACTTTCAACCTCTGACAGAGGTTTATATGACGTCCTTTTAAAATAAAAGACACCTAGTGTCACATAAAGTAGTCTCAGTGCAGCAAATGTAGTGGTAGGTAGTGTGATGTCAGCAGTGATCAATTGCTAATTAGTCGACTATTAAAATCGTCATTTGTGGCGGTCCTACTCACAATCAATGTTTTGAAAAGTACTTTTCTAAAAGTGTTCTAGCATTTGGTTGAGCAGGCAGTTACCTTTCACCTCAATAGTTCATCCCGAGTCGTTTCATAAAAAAACTTCCTGGTTTGGAATATCCGAAGCGCCGTCAAACCTGGCAACACGTGTATTTAACGAGCGTCTGACGACCTGTCTGCTGTGAAGTAGCAAAACAGATGGTCCCAGAGAAGGATTATGGGAAATCCTGAATATCATAAAGACTGGCCAAACACCGAACCACAGTTATTGCCTGGTCTCATTATCACAGCAGGAAATGACAACAAGCTAATATTTGTGTACGTAAACATGACACACATCAGCTCTGGATAAAGGCTATGGAGGACGTGAACATAGTTTTTCTGAAACAACAGTTTTAGATCCTCCTAGTGAGTTTAACTGGAGATGTGGGGCTTTGTGTAAACTTGCTTTTACTCCTGGTTTTGTTTTCTTTTCATGCACATTTGGGGGTTTTAATATACATTTATCTGAATATGTCCATTTGTTTTTTATTACATTTTTTCTGTGTTTTGGAACCAGAAATCATGCATGAGCAGTGATTGGTCCGAGTTGGTCTGAGTTAACGTTTCTATAGCAATCTCTCTGGCCAATCAGGAGTGAGCTTGCAGGAAGGCCACACCCCTTCCATGTAAAAGATCTGCCAATCTGTCATTAGACCACCTACTTTATGAAGGGAACTGACTGGTCAGTTTGCAACTTGAATACGATGCACTACAAAAAGTAAATAAATAATAATGAGGGTTATCAAGATGTTTAAAAATAGTATATATTACCACATATAGTAAATGATTTAATGTCACAAAAGCAGGTTATGTGTTTTGCAGACATTAGAGAGACAAGAGAATGATGGATTGTATCAGAATGGTAAAAGTAAAAATGGATTTTCCTAAGAACTGTTTTGCTACACGTTTAACCTGTTGCTTTCACACTGAATAAGTAGGGAGAGTCTTCTTTTTCTTTTTCTACTGTTTACTAGCACATGTTCTATAGTTACTAGAGGCTAAGTGCAAAATGTCAAAGCGATGGAAATCTCGCGATAATGGCACAAAATGGAAACGTTTGTTAGTGTTCTTGCAATGGCACAAATGGATTACTGTCATCCCAGGATAGTGGTCTTGAGTTGTGTCCGAATTATATAGTGTGGGACTATAAAGTGCCCTGGATTTTAAAGGTCACTACTTTTCTTTCGTGTTTCTAAGCACCAGATGTGACGTCACTGATTTCACGAAGTGTAAATCGAATAAATACAAACATTTCAAATCGTTTATTTATGACTCTACTCCTCTGATGGTGAAAATGTGGATGGTTTATTCAAATATTACATTCAAACACGTTTTTATTTAATCCAAATCCATATGTAACTACCAAATCCAAGTCCCTACGGGTCAAAGTTTGGCCTAGCTTAATTGGTAACGTGTGGGGACCTTCCCATATGAAGTGACCTAACCCCCCAGCCAATATGTCCAATACTTTCTCATTCCCAAGTCGTCACATTTTGACGTTTGGTTAAGGACCCCTCCAAGTAAAAAATTGACGTGTTGGGTCGTTTTTTGACGTGCTGGCTGTTTAAATTAAGGCTCTCCAACCTCCGGGCAGCAAGCCAGTACCCAAACCCAAACCTTAAACCACAATCGGATGCAGATCTGTACTGGACGCGGATCAGTTCTGGTACCGGTTGTGGACCAGGCTAGGGTTAGGGTATCGGGTCAGGGTACCGGGTTAGGGTACCGGCCCGTTTCTGGTACCGTGTCCGACAAAACGACTGGACCCCTGATTGAATTTGAACTGCCAGCATGTCAATAAATGACAAGTTTGAGACAGCCCAAAGTCAAAAAGTGGGGACTTTAACCAAACGTCAATATGTGAAGATTTTGGAATGAGAATGTGAAGTTATATATTTTAAAGAAATGTATAAAACAGAAATGTATTGGTATTGATCAATGTAGTGTGAAAGATTGGATCTCAGTTTCTTCTTTTACTCTGGTTATATATGTCTTTGATCTGAAAGAGGACCATCGTTCCATCACTTTGTCTCGTGTTATAGTTCTGCAATGTCAGAGTAACTGGATGAATCCTAGTTTTTCTCCTCTGTCTTTTGAATTCTAAAGAAGTACAAATGTTTGTTCACTCACTGGATTGAGCGACTGTCTGCCAATCAGTAGGTTTAAGTAAATGTGTCCTTGGCCGACACGTCTAACTTCTACATTACCCTCAAATGTAAGAAAACCAGCAAGTTTCAGAGGATAAAAGCCTCAGTGATGTGACAATAACAAACATTATATTTACAGAGCTCTTTCTAGTTTGCAAAAATGACTTTTATTCCAAACCACAGTTCCTGTTTTAAATGCACTTTAAGCAGTGCCTTGCTCAAGGACACACACCTGTGGACTACAAGGAATCAAACCGCTGAAAGACACACAGCAGTTGGTCAGAAAGCATTTTAGAAAATGTAGTAAATGCTGAGCAGTCTTTCTGTTATCGAGTGAGGAATAACCCCAAAACATCAACAGACCGGAAGTGAAGGACTTATTCTGGTGGATCCTTCACACTGTTGTGGTGTAAACAAAAATCTGCTGCAAGAGAAAGACAATGAAAAGCTGCGTTTAGAGTCTAAATAATTAACTAAAAGTGGCTCAACTTCAAGGGAAATAATATTAAAGAAAACAGAAGGATTGTTCACTTTCTCCTCTCAGGTTATAGAAGAGAGTGTGCTGTGGTCTGACTCTATGGATGGGAAACATTCAGGTGGGGGCATTCAGGTGGACATAACAGGTATAACTCGTTCGGCTCCATCTCAGCTGGAGCATCACACAAAAACCTGACAGCCATGGAACTCAACAAGAATATGTGAATCTGCATTCCATGGGTGTTACACCAGGTTGATGGTAGTAAAATCAAAGGGGGACACACCCAGTTCAGATGCTCTGCTGTAATTCGGACAAAGTCACCTTTCGTTCATTAGGTTGTGTTGATGGTTCCTGGTTTTCTTGCGTCTTCATTTTTCATCTGTGCTACTGCTGCTTTGTTAGCGTGTCTTTCTGGGCTGGGTCCTTTACCATTCCTGAGCACGCTTTCTCACTGGACGGCTTGGTTTCTCAACAGCAGGGGTGTCGAGCTTCAGGCCTCCAGGGCCAACATCTATCACATAGCTGCTGCTGATTACCTGGATCAGGTGTGTTTTGCCAATTACAAGCTACAAAGGTGGAAAATAAACAGGACTGCTACCCTCGAGGGCTGGACATAGACACGTGTTATCGACGGCTTGGGTCCCTAGTATTAACTGTATATGAGAATCACCCTCGGTGTTCCAAACAGGAAGTACCTGCTGGCTCCAAGAAGCCAAAATCCCACAGACTTCTATAGAGAAACAAACAGCCAATACTCAGTTGTTCTATTGGTCAGAAAAAAACCTTCTTGCTCTAATACTTTTTTCATTAAATGTTTTTTTTTATTATTATATTATTTCTGTAGTTCAAGTTATTTGAGTAATAAACCAGCCAATCAGATCTTCAATAAACATTTAAATAGTTTGATTCACAGATTTTGTGTTTCTCCCTTTTAAGTGGTAGGGGTGTGGCCTTCCAACAACTCCTAATTGACGAGAGTGGTTTCCATAGAAACGTTGACTCATACCCAATCACTGCTTACTGAGAATTTCTGGTTCCAACATGGCAGCGTCCATGATGCGGAAAAATGGCAACTGATTTTTTTAGATTTTAGATTTTATTTATTTGCACTTACACAAGATATTGCAAAAAACACGTACAAAAAATACATTAAAAAGTTGGTGCAGAAAGAGGCAAAAAACCCATGTGGGCTTATGTTAGCGTCTCTACCTAATAAAACTTTAAATTAACATAAAATACAATTATACAATTTTATACATTCACAATTACATACTTTACACATCTTATAAAATACATTAAAAACCTTTAGATTTTATAATACAATCAATTTATCAACAGGGATTGCCTTAAAATTAAAAAAAAAAAAAAAAAATTTGCTTTATGTTTTTTGGGGACCAAAAGTAAACCATACAGTCAATTAGAAGTGTGTATTGGTAAGACTCTGGCAATACGATACATATCGCAATATATCCCAAGACAGTACCAGACAATGATTCACAATTTTTTTAAACATGACTTAAGAATTATCTAAATTTTAATAAATTCTCACTAAAGTAAAATTGTAAAATACACATTATTTAATGATCAAAACCTTAATCCCTCCAATCGTATCTCATAAACAAGTTACTTTTACCTAAATACATTCTTAGTGCTTTTCTTTTGGGTAATTTAAGAAATATTTAAGTGGAAAACAAAAGCAAGACTGAACTACTTGTTTGCATTTGAATAATAATAAATATTGCCCTGGCAGTATTTTAAATCGATACAAGTATTGCCATTTAAAGTATCGCGATATTTCACTGACACCCCTATGGTCCTGGATATTCTGCTTCATTTGGCAGCTGTGGAAGCTAACATGGAGTTTGAACCAAACAAGTAAAGCCTGGTCTGTGTGTCAATGCTGACGGGTTAGTCAGGGAAGCATTGAGTGGACAAAAACAGAAGGAAGTGGTTATAGATACTCAGTTTGATGAAAAAAAAGAAGTCAATAGCATGAAAATAATGAATGAAGACATTTTTTTGAAAACTGTATCCCTGGGATAGTTTGACAGCTGAAGTATTCTTCTTCACGCCTTTTTTTCTTTTCATTTAGTTAGTAAAGCCTTGGTCTCGTTCACCTGTATTGGGGGTTGACCATTACGTTGCTGCCAGTTTCTGGATTGTCCTGGTCCATGGAAGGACATAGAAAGGAGTAACTGCATCTTAACATGAGCGTGGGCGTGTCTTGTAGCGACTTTGGGGCTCGCATGCCCACCTCAAAAAAGTGTAACATAAGATTGTGGGTGTAGTAAATGTATCACGACCTATTCATAAGTTGCACACACTTATGGCATAAAGATGAGAGTGTTTTACGATACCCATAAACTAGACTCTAGTGGTCAGTAAGGTTCAAGTACTGGCTCTTTACTGACCATGCAAATGCTCACAATTGGGTCAGCGTGTAGTAATTGAACGTCTGTAGGATGACCACACAAACTACAATCTGATTGTCTGATGTCCTCGTCTCTAACAGTCAGGCTGAAATGGAATGAGTGTGTAATTATCACATAAACAGATTTCTTCCACAGGATTTGTTGTGATTCAACAAATAAAAAATCAGTACGACAAGCATGTATCTCCACCACTTCAACCGTATTTACCCTTACCATTTGTATTAGTGTTTACTGCAACTTGTCACCCGCAGCATACCCATAGGAAAAAATGTACATGGACATTTTCACTCTACTGGTTCATTGAGCAGTCTATGACTTTGGTACAGATTTGCTTATTTTTCCGCCCACTGCCAGCCAGTATCCACCCATAAGTGCAGTTGTGACTGAGGGTTGATCGATGGTTTGGTCCATCTTGTCCTAAGAGTACGCGGTGAAAGTTTACCAAACCTAATGTTAGTGTTCACGTTTCGACGTATCTCATCAGGGGTCGCCACAGCACATCAGCTTTCACCCACCCGCCCACTGAGTTTGGTAGAGACTTTTATGCAAGATTCCGTACCTGACACAACCTTGTATTTTACCCGGGCTGGGGACGGGCACAGGGAGATTCAGACTCAGGCTCCACCTGTAACTACATATCAACTAAATTAACTAAAGGGGTTAAATATTCAGCATTCCCGACACATTCACGTTTACCATTTGGGTGTGCCCAACTTGTCATCTTTTGACGTGCTGAATGTTCGTAAAATCAAGGGTCCGCAACCCACTGGTCCTCACGACATGTCCAGTGTCCAGTACTGGTACCCCAACCTTAACCCAGTTCTGGTTTGTATCCGGTACCACATCTGGTACTAGTGTGGCAGTACTAGTGTACTGTACTGGTTCTGGTTCACGCCCCGGAAGTTGAAGACCCGTGATTTAAAGAGAACAGCCAGCCGGAGGTGTCCTTAACCAAACGTCAATATATGATGACTTGAGGAAGAGAATGTGTTGGTATTCCTCAGCCACTGGAATGCCAGTGGCTGTTTTTTTTTTGTGTAAAAACATAAAAGCACATTTCCTTCCAAATATTTGAATCCACGTGGACAATCTCTGGATTCATTTGTCAAAGACTCACCTTGATACCCAAAAGTATACAAGTTAGTATTATTTCAGAGCATTCAAAGCTACTTCCAAGGTCAGATTGATGGTTACATAAGTGATGCTTTCCGAAGGTTAATCTCCGTTTTTTCTTCTTGTAGGAACTGGAGAAAGTGGAAAAACCACCTTCATCCGACAGATGAGAATCATCCACGGGCGAGGCTTCTCAGAGGAAGAGAGAAAAGCGTTCGCCAAATGTATCTTCCAGAACATCTTCACTGCAATCAAGGCCATGACAGGAGCCATGACCATGCTGAAGATCCCCTACGGCAACTCTGAGAATGAGGTAAGCTGGCATCTCCCATGCAAAGGTCTCCGTCAGCAGAAAAACAGATATGCACCAAGTTCCACATGGATAAGCAGAGGTGTCAGCACAGGCCTGCAGCCAACATATCAGATTCATAGGATCACACCTGCATTAAAGATCTGTTGTTCAAAAGACACTAAGCGTATCACCATGTATGCTAACTCTTGAAGGCGTCACGTCTGTCCTTCAGATGTACGCCACGTGGTTGCAGGACGTGAACACAGCACAGATCACACGGCTGGAGTGGCGGTACGTCGACGCCATCCACCGCCTCTGGGGAGACACGGGGATCCAGATCTGTTACAGCCGCCGCTGCGAGTACCAGCTCCTGGACTCCACGGAGTAGTGAGTAGCTGTGTTTCACAGAGAGACAAAGGCGTGCCACACCCCGAGAGTTTGACGCAGCGGTATCAGGAAACGCTTTCAAAAGGTTGCATTTCAGAGAGAACAGGCCTCCAATGCAACCAAACACAGCAGAGGGCTTCTAATGGTTTCCACTCAGAACTGAGACTTTATCCTGTAAACTACAGTCGCTTAACTTCTTTTCACCGGGGTTCGTATGACAGCCGAGAGGCTGAGGATCACACCGAATATCTGTGGCCGAAGGGAGTTTCTGAAGTCACAATTAGTCAACTTTTAGTTTAAAACTCTCCAAAGATGATGGTCAAAGCGTCACAGTTTCTGTGCGATTCACCACAAATGTCACTTAAGGCAGGACTGCTCTCTGCTTGTTTTCCATGCCGCCTCACTTTGGTGGTTTCCTGGATCAGGGGGTTCTGGTTCTGGCTGAGTGAAAACCTTCTGCTTCAAGAAAGGCTTCCATTTGTAAACTTTTTTTTCGCCTCCCTTTTTCCACATTTGAGTTTTTTTACTTCCTGGTAAACTGTGACCCTACTTCCTGTGTCCCACTCCCTCGTTCCCATTGGCTGCTGGGAGCTGGATTAGGACTCCCCAAAAAGTTAAAACAGTTTGAGTGCTTTTTGAGTTTGGGTCAGGTCACTTTTATCAAACATTTACTGAATTTTTTGGTCTTTTTTAGTTTTTCAGATTTGAACGAGGAAAACTGTCTTGTAGTCTTTCCTCTGCTTAAAACATGAGCCTGATAGTCTAGCTTAAACTGCAAAATTATCGCCTCAATTGTTATTTTTCTGATTATGTGTGAATAAAGCAAATAAATAATAGCAAAATTAATAAATAAATAAATAGCAAATAAATAAAGCAAATATAGTTGTTAAAGCATTTTTGTCGTGAATTGGTGGTGGTGAAGGACTCAAATGTAAGAGATCAGGCTTGGTGGCATGAAATTAAAATATTTAATTAACTGAATCATGAGAAAAATACCCCATGGAGAAACTTGAACACGGGGAGGCTGACAAGAAAAACAGAACATGACAAAAGCCAAAGCATCATTTCTTGACAGTACCCCTCCCCAGAAGGACACATCACAGATGTCCAAAACACCCAACAAGAGGAGACCCTTACGTGCAAAACAAAACAAGTCCAGGAAAAAGGGCTCCTGAAGCCAGACGGATGAAACCTTATAAACACAATAATAATGCTTGTAAATGTGTTAATAAAGCTTGTTAAGGAATCTTATTATAAAGTGTTACCGAATTTGTTGATAAATAATTCAGAAGTTTTTATATTAATGACAGAATATTGGTATTTTTACCTAGTTAGCCATGTCAATAATGTGGCTCAATTAGCTTTTCTAATTTATATTTCAGTGCAGTTAATTAAAAATTGTATTTATTTATATCACATTTTGTTGTAATTAATTTTTATTGCAGATGTAAGTGAGGTTTATTACAAAATCTAATTCAAAATTGATTTAGATTCTATTCACATATACTTCAGATTTAATTTAGTTATAATATACATCAAATTCTGATGTAATCAACATTTAATTCAGATTTAAGTCAATACTTTTAGACCTATTTCAGATCTAATTCAGATTTATTTTAGATCAAATTCAAATCAGGAGAAAGTCAGATTTAAATTAAGTCTATTTTAGATCCAGATCACATTTGATATAGATTTAATTCCATCTAATTCTGAATAAATTAAGATCTAAATCAGATATAATTTAGATATATGTCCAGTCTATTTCACAAGTAATTCCCATTTTATATAATTTTTATTAAGATCTAATTTAGTTTTAATTTAGATATAATTGAGATCTATTTTAGACTTAATGCAATTCTGTTCTAAATCACATTGAAAACTATTTAATTAAGATCTAATTTAAATAGTTATGATCTTATTTTGCCTTTTAGTCAAAATATTTAAGTATTTATTTTAGACAAAACAGTAAAACCACTGAAACTTGATAAATAATGAAACTGCAAATAGTCATTTGCATAAGTTTATATTAAAAGAAATGTCTCAGTGTGTTAAAAAATGCAATAAACTAGAAGAATAAACATTTCATTTTTATTAGAAGGAGGAGTTTTTAAACAGTTTGGGTTTCCTCAGTTTTCAGGGAAATTAATCCCACATTTTATGTTGTTAAAAAAGTTCAGTTAAACTAAATCTTTGGGTTCTAAAGCAGCATTCTGACTGGACTTTGATTCCAGTTACAACCTAATCTGCAGACATTTGAACTGTTTGCTCAAGTGTTTTATTGTGTTTAAGCCTCATAGGTTTGTGTGGAGTTTAAACCATAGTTTTAATGTTTTAACAACAATCTTTAGATCTTCAAATTAACCGACGGTTTCACTTAAACCGGGACAGAATCCTGTAAACGTCCCAGTAGTTTGGTTGTGACCCTTCGAAAGGGCGAGCTCCTCCTGCTGCCTGTTCGGCTCCTGTTTACCCGGCAGCTCAGTCATCAGTTTGTGCTCGATAAGGAACGGGCAGTCCACATCAGTTTGTGTGAACAGCCATAAAGCTTTGCACACACTGATGTCCGCTCCCGTCTGCAGCCTTCATCACTTTTCTTTAAGCGGTGAATCACTTTCGTTTGTTTAATCGGGCTGAGGCTCGATGCAGAGTCAACACAGGCAGCAGGATTTAGCAGAGTGTCAGAAAGTGACTCTGTTGTGACATTTTGTCCTCTCCTTCCTCCTCCTCTCTCTCAGTTATATGAAAAATCTGGATCGCATCTCGATGGAAGACTACATCCCCACCGAGCAGGACGTGCTGCGCGTTCGCTTTCCCACCACGGGCATCCACGACTACGCCTTCAACATCAAGACCATCACACTCAGGTGGCCAACATTTCCAGCATCCAGACAGAAATAACTTCAACACAGACACAACTAAAAACGTTGCATTACCTGCAAAAATGCTTTTAGCTGAAAATAGTCGCTGAAGATGCTGAAGGGATTTGCTGAAAATTGTGACGCTATTCACTTTAATTGCTGAAGGGATTTGCTGAAAATGCAAAAGCTATTTTCAAAATGTTAGATTTGCTAAAAGACTGGAAATTTTGTTAAAGAACTATGAAAAATTTGTAGTAAAATTGCCTAAAAGTCACTAATAAATGCCAATTTTGCACAAATATTTAGTGTGTTGCCTAAATATGAGCTAAACTCCTAATTAGCCTCAAAACCTTAGCAGATGCCAAATTATCCAAAAAAGACTAGCTTGTTGCTCACATACTAGCTAAACTCCAACATAGCCCCAAATTCCCCAGTAAACTTAATTAGTCAAAAACATTAGCCAATTGCTAAGATAGAAGCTAAACTCTAAATTAGCCTATAAAAACCTCAGTAGATAACAAATTACCCAAAAACGTTAGCATGTTGCTAAAATATTGACTACATTCTAAATTAGCATAAAAAACTTCAGTAGATGCCAAAAAAGATGGCACATTGCTTAAATACTAGCTAAACTCCAAAACAGCCTAAAATTCCTCAGTAAACTAAATTAGTCAAAAATGTTAGCATGTTGCTAAAATATTAGCTAAACTCCAAACTTGCATAAAAAACTTCAGTAGATGCCATATTAGCCCCCAAAAAGCTAGCACATTGCTTAAATACTAGCTAAACTCCAAAAATAGCCTAAAATTCCTCAGTAAACTAAATTAGTCAAAAACTTTAGCCTGTTGCTAAAACAGAAGCTACTGTAAATTCAAATTAGCCTATAGATACCTCAGTAGATAACAAATTAGCCAAAAATGTTAGCATGTTGCTAAAATATTAGCTAAACTCCAAACTTGCATAAAAAACTTCAGTAAATGCCAATTTAGCCCCAAAAACTAACATTGATTAAATACTAGCAAAACTCCAAAATAGCCTAAAATTCCTCAATAAACTAAATTAGTCAAAAACGTTAGCCAATTGTTAAAATAGAAGCTAAACTCTAAATTAGCCTGAAAAACCCAGTAGATAAATAATAAGCCAAAAAAGTTAGCATGTTGCTAAAATATTAGGTAAACTCCAAATCTGTTTTAAATTACTTTAAACATTAAAACATAGCCCATGAATATATTTAAAGGCTCGTTGCTAATCCATTTAAAATGTTGTTATTCATTTCCTATGTATCACTAGGAGAATCACTATAGTGTGAATGTTTATAAGCATTCACGCAATTACAGTGAAAAAAAGGTTCTTTAAAGACCTGATTAGACTTCAGAGGATCAGAAATCGTTCTTTTCTAAAATCTAAATTGAAACTTTTTTTAGTCTAATTTAATTTGTGATCTTAGATTGAAAACTTGTTCCTGGTTTTACTCATGGAGTGACATTTGGAGCGAGTGGAGGAGGTGTTTTCTGCACTGTCACATCAGAAGGGCGACATGCTGTCAGTGTGACTTTTGACTCCTCTGCACTGCCTGCTGACTGAAATGCTTTCTTTTTTGAGTTTGTTTTTTGGGTGTTGAAGGGGACCAATAAGCTTCTGCAGAGTTTTTTCCTAATTTTTAGCACACAAAGTTTAAACAAAATGACAGATTTGTAAAAACACAGTTTTATAAATCAGATTTTTGACCATTTAAGTTGATGCTGGTTCTGAATTATCCCTCTAGGGGTCTACTGAGGAACTGCAACAATAAGAACTTCCAAGTTTGGGTCAAAGTTGGTAACTGAATGCTCGTGACTGATTACCTGGTTCAGGTGTGTCCAGCCAATGAGAACATACCAGAGCAGGGTATATTGGAGAACATGCAGGAAGGTGGCTCTGGAGGACCAGGGTTCCCTACCCCTGACTTAAGCTGTGATATTGTTTGGGGAATTTTGTGAAAGTTGCTCAAAGCAAAAGTTTTTTTGGATGGGTCTAGGGGTCTTTAAAGAAGGATTTCTCCCACTGTGATGTTCTCTTTTTTATTTCATATTTAAAAAAGATCGTTTACTGTCATTGTCACATGCTGCATCCACAACAGAAATCCCAGAAGTGTCCTTGCAGTTGCGTGTTCAGCAAAAGTTAAACATAGTAACACAATGTTATAGCATAATTTAAGGCAAGTTTAAGAGACAAAACAGAAAAATACTACTGAAAAAATGTGAGTCCACTTATTGCACAGCTAGTCCGTTTCAGCGTTTCAGTTTCTTAGTGTTCGTGTTCTGATTGGCCTGCACCGCCATCCTGAAGGTAACCGTTTAAACAGTGTCCTGGGTGGGATGTGTCCCTGATGTTGGCCCCTCTGGAAACTGTGGGACTATGTGGCAGGGTGGAAATGTTGGCGCTGGAACAAGGAAGGACTCCAAAAACAGTCTGTTCCTTGCAGTCCAGGCTCGCTGCAGGACAGAATAACAATTTTAGTTTCTAACAAAGTATCTTATTCAATCGTTTGTGTTGCTGATATTTCTAAACAGCTGTTGGCTGATCCTGAAATCCTTTAATAATTTAACTTTACATCAAATATGTTTCTAATTTTTAGTTTTTCTTTTTTTTTCTTTCGGAAGGTTGTTGGTCTCACAGGGATTTTATAGTCAAAGTTAGAGTAGAAATCCTATCCCCCATTCTCTGGTTAATGCTGATAATTACGTTTTTATGTCTTTATGTGTTGCTGTCATATCGTGTTATCGTGAATTTGCCTCTACAGATTAAAAAAACTCAGGCTGTATCCTAAATCAGTGCAAAATAAACGCTTCATTTCGATAAGGATAACTCCTCTAACTTCCTTTTCTCTCCCTCCAATCCCAAAAGGATCGTGGACGTGGGCGGTCAGAAGTCGGAGCGCCGGAAGTGGATCCACTGTTTTGAGGACGTCACCTCCCTCATCTTCCTGGCCTCCATGAGCGAATACGACCAGGTTCTGGAGGAGAGAGAAGGCATTGTAAGAGAGCTTTGTCCTGTGTCCCCCCACTGCTGCCGGGTTACAGCGCCCCGAGGGACAAGGAACAATAATAAGAGCAGTGTTTTACTTCTCTGTGTGAACAAGAGCAGTGCACTCTGGGAGTTCTGTAGGAGGACAGAGTGATTCAACATTGTTCACATGTCAGACTCTGATGGTGTTTTTAACGTGGAGGACATCGAAAAGAAAATGAAGCTTAAAATGGCATTTCTTTATTCAGATCACTATGAATCAGGAGCAGATGGAAAAATTCATATTTGTGACGAAGAAATATGTTTGAAACTCGGAACAACTGGGAGGGGAAGTACGGTCCCGCCCACAACTCTGAGACGAATTTGTAATAAGCTCCTTATATGTCATTAAAAATAACAGTTTTTTAGAGATTTTGTCTAACAATGGCATCATCATGATTAAAAAAACACTAGGAACGCTTTGAAAATAGATCAAAAGATGACCAGAGTGGGACTTTAAAATATAAAATTAGTGTAAAAAAGCAAATTTAGTTCTGGTTTAGAGACATTCTCGTGTTTTGCTTAGTTTTTATTAATACTGGAAAGCAGGACCCACTAAACCAGGAGTGTCAAACTCGATCACACAAGGCCCAAAACCCAGAACTCACAGTAGGTCGAACAGGATAAATATTTATTGAACACATACAAATATTACTTTTTTAACATAAATATGAATAAAAACGGACTTCTGGAATATTATTCCAGAATAAGTTAACTCAAACCTTAAATATATTTCAATATTTTACTCTTCATAATAATTCTGTATATTCTGACAAAATTATAGAAGTTAGAAATAAATTCAAAGAAAAAAAACCTCAATTATCTTTTATTTGTATGTTATTTTATATAAAAAAATTAAACTTATAAATATCCCAAAAGATTTTGTTCAGTATAAAATATATCCTGCAAACATTATTATACAAATATGAACAAAACAAACAAACTTTTTAGCAAAAACAAATTATTTTTTATTTATTTTTTTGCTCTTGAGTCGTTTTATCAACGCTGGACTCGTTTTTACCATTCAGGTTTGTTTCTGTTTGGTGTTTGAGGTCCTGTGTCTTTGTGTAACTTATCAGAGTGATTATTGTACATATTTTAATTTAGGGGTCAATAAAACATTTAAAACTAAACCAAATAACTTAAGATTACTCCAAAAATACTTGGAATTTTCCTAATTTTGTGCAAAAAACATTCCAAAATCTTCTATATATTCATAAACAAATGATATATTGTTTGTTTAGTAGTGAATCAAAACGTGATTTTCCGTGCAGCTTTAGGTCAAGATATTTTGGCCAAAAATGTAGAATCTGAAACGCCCACTTGGAAAGGAAATCGCCTATTCTGGCAGCTGACGCACTGAATGATGGGATATGTAGTTCATTTGTAGTGATGGTCACAGACACTTTGGACCTGCTGTCAGATCTGGCAGCACAAGGAATTGTGGGACGTTGTTTGCCTGTCTGGGCGGATTGGGGTTTAAGTATGGATTCTATTGATGTGTTTTGATGTTTGGCTGTTTTACTCGATTAGTTATTCTATTATTTACTCAGAGGGCCAGATGCGGCCCCCGGGCTGTGACTTTCAATTCAAATCAAAAAGTTTTAAAGAACCTTCGTCTTTAGGAACTTCCCTGATTTGTCCATTAAATTTGTTCAATATTTGCTCTCCCGAATCACCGTTTAGAAAAGAAATTTGAAAACTGTCTAACTTTAGACTCGTTACCATGGATGTGAGGATGAAGACGTTTGCATCAGTACCGATTCCTCCCCGTCTATGGAGAGTAAATAGACTCACTCGGATTTTTTTCTTGATTTGTAACCCGTATAATATGTTTTGTGCATAAATAAAGAAATTACAAAATAAAATAAAAAAATACAATGTACACATGCACATATTAAAACTACAACAGCTTGAAGCTAATTACACACCTGCGTTCTCCCTTCAGAGAGGATCAGACCAGAGCACAATATTCTTATTTTTAAAGGGATAAGTGTTTTAAAAACTTTTTTATATTAACTCTCGGGAATATCTTTTTAAGGAAGTGGGAAAATGTCAAGTTTTACTGGATATTATTCACAATCGAAGTTTAAAACGGCTGACAAGAAAACTATGGTGAACGAGCATTCTAGGAGTACTTGAACGCATCACTCACGGACGAATTTGTGAGACGTGAAAAGAGTCTCACGATAGATTCGTGCGTCACTCGTGTTGTGTGAGCATAAGAGGTGATTTGTGTGTTTTTAGAGTTTTGTGTGTAATTAGTTTCAATATGTTGTAATTTTAATTTGTGCATGTGTAAATTGTATTTTTATTATTTTATAATTTTTTATACTTATGCACAAAACGTATTATATGAGTTATAAATCAAGAATACGAACGCACACATCAGAGTGAGTCTATTTTCTCTCCATACATTCCAAACTCAGGATGGAGACAAACCTGAAACTCACGTTCCTCGAAGACTCAGGTGTCAAACTCCAGATCCTGAGGATCAGTGTCCTTCATGGTTTTAACCAACCTGCCATTGAAGTTCTTTTGGTTAAACACACCTGATCCAGGTAATCAGCTGGATCATTGAAAAACTATCAGGATGTCAGGAGTCTGATCCTCCTGACGTTTGGAGGTAAAAGTCCTACAAATCCATTTAATGTTCCTTAAACTTTAGAAATAAAATCAGAAATAAATTAAAGTTAACAAAAAATAGAGTCAAAATATATTGGAAGCTTTCATGTCCCAAAGGTAATTTCCTCCGTCCACCAGCAGGTCTCGCTCTTGTACAAGGTATCCTTCCCCTGCTCAGCCCACTCTGCTCTTCTCCAGGCATCCCTTCATTACTCCCAGACACTCGTGGGTCTGCTTCCACATTCATGAACCTACATGTTCCTCAGAGACTCACGATCTGTGTCTGTCCTCCTGCTTCCTCCATGTTCCTCAGAGACTCCAGTACCTGTGGCTGTCCTCCTGCTTCCTCCATGTTCCTCAGAGACTCCAGTACCTGTGTCTGTCCTCCTGCTTCCTCCATGTTCCTCAGAGACTCCAGTACCTGTGTCTGTCCTCCTGCTTCCTCCATGTTCCTCAGAGACTCCAGATCTATGTCTGTCCTCCTGCTTCCTCCATGTTCCTCAGAGACTCCAGTATGTGTCTGTCCTCCTGCTTCCTCCATGTTCCTCAGAGACTCCAGTATGTGTCTGTCCTCCTGCTTCCTCCTCAGCTGACCAGAACACCAAAATCTGTTCTGAAGTAAAACTCAAAGACCTCCTGGATGCCGAGAGTTTCCCTCCATCAAAGTTGATCTGTGTCTTCCTCAGAACCGCATGAGGGAGAGTCTGGCTCTGTTCTACACCACCATCCATTCTCCGTGGTTCAACAACACCTCCATCATCCTCTTTCTCAACAAGACCGACATTCTGGCCGACAAGATTCGCAGCTCGGACCTGAAGCAGTACTTCCCCAGCTTCGCAGGTCAGCTGATTCTCATCTCGGTGTCTACGTTTCATGGAGGAACCTTTTGAATACTTAGATGTATTTATCTGATAATATGGTGTGAGCTTTGAGTTCTGAATCCCAGGTGGATCTGGACTCAATCTGAGCTCTGTGAGTGAGAAGATCAGGAGAGGAGACGAAGGAGGACGAGTTTGTTTCAGTAGTTTTACCGTAGTGTGACGTCATCACTAGTCAGCCGCCATACCGATCTGGCTGAACACATATGGTTCCTCCACCAACCGGTGATCCAGATGTCGCCTGATTACGTCATAATTCCGCCTGACTGCCATCGTCTATATTCATGACCACACCAACGTATCTCCAAAAAAATCGGGCGTCGGCATGAAATCTTGAATATTTTGTGGACCAGGGCTGTAACGAGTATCCAGGTGCTCAGATACTCGTGATCTGTCCCCGGAAGTCCGAGTACGAATATTCGCGACGTCCAAGATCGCTGATTTGTGATCTTTATAAATGTTGTAGAGTGTAGTAAAATATTATCTGGGGACGATGTATTTTTTGCTCTGAAACGCAGAATAATGTCGGATTTTAAGTTTATGAACTAAAACAAAGCCAAATGCCCAGCGTGAGACACATCTTCGTGATGGTGAAGCTTCTGGTTTTCAAAGTAAAACTAGAGAGAGCTTTTTTCTGCTCATAAACTGAGACTGAAGTTCCGCAAACTGACATAACTTCTGAAAAAATGAATAAACTTTACCATTGGAGCTTTAGCTTCAGTGTTTACATTCTTTTGATTAACTTTTCAACAGTTGACGCAATTAACAAAACTCCAGCTTTTTCTGAAGAAACGCAGCCTCACGCTGCTGAAAGGATGTAATCAACGTGAATCAGCTGATTCTGCCGCAGAAAAAAATGACTTTTTTACACGGACTTAAAACGTAAAATGTTGAAGAACTTTAAGTATAGAGAACTACGGAGAACATTTTCAGGATTTGATGTTAAATTATCAGGGCCGGGAATCCATTAAAAAAAATTAACTTATTAATCGCAAACCTGGAAAAAATTAATCGTAATTAATCGTTATACATTTTTTTTTTAGTCTCAGTATTTGCCGACCACTTATTATCTGCAAATATTCACAATATATAATCACGAAGGAAACTCTACATTTAGAACATTTATTTTTTATTACTGCTGTCAATCGATTACAAAAAAATCTGATTAATCGCACTTTTTGTTGGGATTAATCACGATTAATCACAATGTTTTTACCAGGTAGAATGTATTTGTATAGTATGGGACCAGACCATGGATGAAATAGTCGCTTTTTGTGAAAAAGCAATCTAAAACACAAAAATAGCAAGAATAAAGTACTAAAAACCGATTGATTATTTATTTATTTTGTAAGTGAACGGTATAAGCGGGATAAAACCCGACAAATGTTTTAACGTACGCCGTGGAAGCCTGAACCGGAGAGTTAAAACGAAGGACCGTGTCTTCGATTCATTTGGGTTAATACATATTAACGCGTTGATTCTGTTTGATTAATCTCATGCGTTAATGTTCACACCACTATAAATCATCCAAAACAACAGTGACTTTATGTTCTTTGTTGTTTATATTACTGCTGAACTTAATCAGAAGGTTGCCACAAAAAATGTTAAAGTGACAAATGACATTTCTTTCTATTTAAATGTTTGTGTTTTTATGAGTTTTGTTTCTGGTCTCCTGTTCTAAATAAAGGTATAAATGGTGGTGATTTAATACAAATTATTTCAATTTTCGTACATCTAGGAAAAAGACGCACTAAGAAACATTTTATTAAAAAGTAAGAGTTGTGATTCGATTGGTGAATGGAATCGGATCGCCACCTTAGCAACGATCCACAGCCCTCAGTGGAGGTATTAGTGACCGCAGCACAAAGATTCAGCAGGTTCCGGTTTGACCACGCAGCCGTCTCTTCATGAACCTCAGAAAAAAACGGTTGAATTCCCCTAAAAACAGTTCTCATGGTTTGTAGACGAGGATTTGCATCAGTCCAGGTTTCTTCTCTTCCTGTTTGTTTGTTTTTCTGTGATGGAGACGCTGCAGCCTGTAGCTCGCCGGCTGCCCCCCCATCACCCTCTCCTCTGTTACCCATGGCAACTACGGACAGATACTTTGCTTCCTGTAAGCCCTTCCACCCCCCCCTGCAAGAATACCCCCAGGTAGACATGCATGAGCAGCAGGGGGGTGTTTGGTGACTGGAAGCCAACATTTGCAGATGCGTGCGCGGCCACTGTGCTCCTCCACTAACAGTAGCAGGAGGAAATAATGACCCACGCCAGGTCAAGCTCCTACATGTCAATTTAACCTTAATGGCGGCTCGGAGCGGCTTCTGGCTCCGCTAATGCGGCTGCTTTCCAGTCCGGAACCTTTCCTTTTTACCGCCGCCGTAACTGCATCTGAAGGCTGGCGCTGTTAGGGACGGCCGGGCCCTCACGCTGTTCTTAAAACCAGGACCTGAACTCAACTCAAAGAGGCCAAATGGAAAAATGGTCATTATGTGCCACCCATATACTGGAGAGTCAAAAGCAGTCGGTCTGTCTGATTTTATCTCCCTGCAAACAGGAACGCTGTGCTGCGAACTAAAGTTCATTTAAACTCATTTAGGTTTGGTTTGCAAATGAGATTTTATTAAAAGACAAACTAAATCAGTGGATCATGAGGGATTCAAAATAGAATCTGTATATTCCAGCAAGTTCTTAGTATAAAGCACAATAGTAAAAGGCACAAATAAAATATGTAATAAAACATTTATTTTGTTCCTTTTTTTTAAAGGAACTAAAAAAAGAATTTAAAATGTTTCTCCCAAACCTTCATCTGTCTCTGAATCTTCCACAAAAGAGTCAACCTTTTACAAACAAAGTGCAGAGAAACAGAACAGAAAAACTCTGTTATGATGCTTGAAAATGACACATTGATGTTTAAACAGAAACGTTTCAAGATCTCCTGACCAAGTAAGGGATTTTAGTCAGGAAAATATCTCAAAATAAATGAAAAAAAAAAAAAAAAAACACCGAAGCTGATGGCTGAAAACACTGAAGCTGAGAGCTGAAACGCAGAAACTGATAGCTGAAAACACTGAAGTTAATAGCTGAAATCACTGAAGCTGATAGTGAGCTAAAATATTAGCTAAATGCCAAATTAGCATAAAAAAACATTAGGTTAGCAAAACAGCTAGCATGTAGCTAGCTAAGCTAAACTCCAAAATAATCTAAAAAAAATCTCAGTAAATGCCAAAATAGTCCAAAAAGCTAGCAGAATGCCAATTTTTAAAACTTTAAAACTGTAACTTTTTAACATAATTATGATTAATAAAGAGGCAGGAATATTATTCCAGAATAAATCAACTTAAACCTTAAATAACTTTCAATATTTTACTCTCTATAAAAATATATTTTTGTCAAAATTCAACAAGTCAGAAATGAACACAAGATAACATCGGGCCATTAATAACAATAAGATAAAATAATCTGGAGGGCCGGATAGAATTACCCAGAGGGCCGGATCCGGCCCCGGTCCTTGAATTTCCAACAAAAAACGGTATATGTTTTGTGAGAGCTCTTCTAGATAAAGTCATTACTTCCTGCTCCAAAATCATTTCAAACTTTCACCACAGTACATCTGCATCAATTCCTTTTCCTTATCTGTGTTTATTTTAATAATTCACTTCCTTCTCCTCATCCTCCTACAGGCAGGAGCCAGGACCCACATGACGCCATGAAATTCATCCTCAAGATCTACGAGCAGCAGGCCCTCAACATGCAGAGCAGCGGCGACAGGAAGACCCTGTACCCGCACTTCACCTGCGCCACGGACACCAACAACATCCGGCGGGTCTTCAGCGACGTCAAGGACACGGTGCTGGTCCGAGCCCTCAGGGACTACGGAGTCATGTGACGGGAAGGCGGCGAAAGAAGAAAAAACCCGCTCCTTCCTCTTTTCCTCACTCATCGGGTTTGATTGAAAAAGCCGACGGAGATGGAGGTCCCTCTGAAGGGGAAGCGCGTCCGTGGGGAGCGTGGGAAAAACTGTAATCGAACTCCTGATCCTCCACCTTTTTTTGACTCTGTTCAGATGAAGAAGAACTCGGCTCGTGCGGCTGGTGAATCGATCCATAATTGAAGCAGAGACGCTCTGCGGCCGTTAGCCGAGTAATGACTTTTCCAGGTGAGATGCACCGAGCCGCCGCCCACTCAGAATTCCTTTTTACCTTTTTTTAAAAAGGGGCGGAGTTTCTCTATTCTTTTTCACAGTTCCATCAATGGATGAAGCACTCCTGATATAAAAAGTTTAGATTCTGGCTTGTTTGAGATCTAAAGCTGTAAATATTCAAAATAAGCTAAAAGTAAGAAGAAAAACTTGTAACTGCTAATATTTTACTGTAACTTTTTAACCGTTAACACGATCATTCCAGTAGATTCTGAAGGAGAAAAGCGGCTCGTCGAGCCGCTTTTCTCCTTCAGAATCTACTGGAATGATCATGCTAACAGTTGAAAAGTTACAGTGTGTTAACGATTTTGCGCCTCAGGTGTCAAAGGGTTAAGAAATCTAGCTTGTTTAAGATCTAAAGGTGTAAATATTTGAGGAAAAATGCCCAAAAACGTAAGAAAAGTCAGAAAAATAAAACTGTAGATCTAAAAAAACGTCTCGTTTTTTTGGGGATAATTTTTCCCCAGGAGTTCCCCGTCATCCTGGAGGTAAAGGTGATCTCCTGGCCTGACTGTTTAATAATAACAGAGAGACCGACGTCTGCAGCAGCTGCGCGGCTCACATCATTGAAATTCATGAAATTAACTGACCTGGAGATGAATCTGAGATGAGGCGGCGGTTCTGGATTCAGCTGTGATAATAACCCGTTAAAGAGCTCAAATTTCTCCATCGGATGTGGAAGCTCTGTTTGTGTACGGACGTTTTCTGTGCGGAAATGTTCACCGAGAGAACAGAAACTCCTCTTCACTGCTGACTCTGAATTATTTTGTTTAGACTTTGGTGGAGGAAAGAATGCAAATGTGTTTTGTAGTTATTCAATAAAAAATCCCAGACTTGTTTGCTTGCTTTTGTTTGTTTTTCTTGGCTGTTTCCATGGCGAATGAGGTCTCGTCTGCAGCAGACGTCTGGTGCCCGAAACATTTTTTTAAATGCAGAATTTGCATAAATATGTATATTCAGCAGTTATCTGAATCTCTAAGAATGTTCCTCCACAAACGTCGGAGACTCAACATGACTGCTGAAGGTGTAAATAGTCTCGGCCCTCCAACCAGCTGACAGAAGCAGAGTGACACCTCATTACAAAGATCCTTTCCTGAAGCCTCAGAGGGCAGGTGTGTGCAGAAAGAAGCACAACAGACACATAAATGAGCTCCCCTGCTTGGTGTTTTGCAGCATTAGGAAGGAACAAGAGTCATTTTGCACTCTGTGGGTGGCAGTGGTTGTCAGAACACCAGAGGAGCGTGGGACTGATGCTGAGCCTGTCAGGTTCAGGTGAGACTCCCGTGTGACAGGATGTCCATGTGGAGACAGGTGTGTCAGTGTTGATGAGAATCTGCAGCCAGATGTGGGAAGAACGGCGTCCGTGAACAGGAAGGAAGTCTGTTCTATGTTCCTTAAAAGAAACAAAACGCAACCCCAAAGCGGTATTTTGATCTGTTCATGCATTTAAAATCCTGCTCCATGAGCACCAGCCCCTTCCAACCTCGAAAAACAAGCAAGTTCTCACAATCTGATGTCACAAAGTGAGAGCCGCCCCTTCCAGGAAGAGTCTGCACGGCAAGAACCGCCCCCTCAGGCTAACACAACCACACACTTTCTTCCTTGACATGAGGCGACCTCTGCCGCTCTCAGTGACATGGGGTGACTTCTGCTGCTCTCGACAACAAGGGGCGACCCCTACCCCTCTCAGCGTCACGGGGTGTCCCCCGCTGTTAACAGCGTCGCGGGCTGACTTCTGCAGCTCCTGGCGTGGTGGAGCGACCTCCGCCTCTCCTGGCGTAAGCATTGCAGAGTGAGCTCCGCCATTTTTAGTATTACGGGGAGAGCTCAAACGGTAGCGAGGTGAGTGTTCAAAGATGGGCGGGGCTTCGTTCTGGAGCTCAGAGTATGATGACGACAAACTTCTGAGACTTCCACCAATTGACCAATCACAAAATTCAACTGTAATACCTCATTTCAACCTGTAGTGGGCACCACACAGACAATTTTAAACCATAATTTGAGGAATTAAACAAGTTTGTTTTAAATTGTAAAATATTTGGCAAGAACAAACACAGCAGTTTTAAAGTCCCATTTATAGAGGTCAGCAGTTCATTTACTGTTTGGTTACCCTTTAAGCTTTATTTGGGATTCAGAAATCTAACAGGTTCAGTAGAAATAATTCTCTGTTTAGATAATATGATGATATATTCAACTTTTAAGATAGATATACAGCAAATTATTCACTTAATTTATTAGTTTATGTCTCTAATATACATTGTTTCTTTTTGTTTTTGTGGATTTTTTTGTTTCTCAAATTGTATTTTCTCAAAAAAGAAAGAGATATAAAACTTCCTGCTAAGTTAATTTGAATCTAGAAATAAAAGAAAATGAAGACTTAATCTGTGATTTCTCTCCTTAAAGATTTTCAGAAATAAGAAAAGAGGGAAAGTATTTTTAAATTGAATGATAAGGCTTTATTACAGGCTCTGCAAACGTCATGCAGTCAGCCAACCATAAAAACTAATAACCAAATCAATTACTGCTTGAAGAAAAAGTGCTCGTCCATGTCATCCTGAAATAGACAGGAGATCCACGTCCTCTCAGGAGCAGAAAAAGCTCCTTAATCAGCTGGTAAGTATTAAAAACCCATTGAAGCTGCATCTGTGGGTTTCCTGGGCTTCTTTCCTCAGATCATTTACATTCAGTAAAGCTGGTCCTGAATGGGAGTTGGTCTCTGATTGAGCCCTGATTCATCCAGCTGAAGATTGAGCTTCTTACTCAGAGATTCCCTCGAGTCCTTTGTGGTGTCAGCGACCTCCGACACAAAGAAATGAGTCCAGAGATGAATAATTATTACAAAATGAATGAAGGATAGATATTCTCACATATTCATTTTACGGAAGAATTAAAACTTTGTTGATAACGTAAAGAATTCATCTTCATTTTCTGTCATGGAAACGTTCGTTAGATTTCAACTTTCTCTTTTCGTTAGAAAGATGAAATAAATGAAAGCTGTCATTAAATCTGAATATTCTGCATAAACTCAGAGCGATCTTCCGCCTGAGGCGAAGCCACAGTCAGATATTTAAAGTGTTCAGTTGGGAGTAAAGTGCAAATCCAAAAAAAAAAAAACTGCTTTGGGAAATGAGATTAAGCAACACATGAAAATCCATCCTCAGTTGATTTTATCGTTTTAAATTTGCTTATAATGAAGGATTTGTTTATGTAAATTTTAGATGAGATATTCATAATCATGCCCTAGACGCTCATCAACCTCCACCCGTCTTGGCTCACGCACTCGCCTGTGGCGGCTGTTGAGCGATGGCTGAGCAGCTCAACGGTTAGTGTCTGAGCAGAGTTCAGGTGTGCAGCGGCGACGGCGAGGAGTCTCCCTGTTCTCCACCACTGCTTTTAACGTAGATCTGTTGTGTTTTTATGGAAAACATTCTCCATCACAAGCCGCCAATAAAAGTCTTTGCTCCGCCCCATTCTGGTGCATCCACTGTCAGACAAATAGATCCATGAACGTCTTTGTTTTCCTCATCTGAGCTGGAATCTGGATCTAAACTGTACGCCTGGATAGCAACATTGCTCACGATTTTTGTTGCACTGGTAATGTCAGGTTAGGCTGCAAGCTAGCAGTAGAGCGTGTAAATCAGGAGTGTCAAACTCAATCACACAAGAGGCAAAAATCCAAAACACACCTTAGGTCGCGGGTCAAACAGGATAAACATTTATTGAACTCTAAAACTACATTTTTAAAACTGTAACTTTTAACATAACTATAAACGAGATACATGGCATTACCTGTAAAAATGCTAGTGTGAATGCTGTAAGATGAATTTGGCCGCTGAAGCTGCTGAAATTGATAGCTAAAAACACTGAAGCTAATAGCCAGCAAAAATATTAGCTAAATGCCAAAAATGTGGTTAGCCAAAACAGCTAGCTAGCATGTAGCTGAAAAATAGCTAAGCTTCAAAATAGCCTAAATAACAAGCAAAAAATTAGCCAAAGCAACTAACGTGTAAATATTGGTCTAACTCCTAAAAAGCCTAAAAAAACTTACAAAGAAAATTAGCCAAAACAGCTAGCATGTAGCTGAAATATTAGCTAAACTCCAAAATAGCTTCAAAAACTAAAAACATAGACTAAATTAGCCAAAACGTCAAGCGTGTACATATTGGTGTAACTCCTAAACAGACAAAAAATAAAAATAATTAAAAAGAAAAGCTTAAATTAACTGAAACAGCTAGCATGTAGCTGAAATATTAGCTAAACTTCAAAATAGGCTAAAAAATCTTAGTAAATGCCAAAATTGTCCAAAAGAGTCAATTTCTAAAACTTTAAAACTGTAACTTTTTAACATAATTCTGAATAATAAAAAGGCAGGAATATTATTCCAGAATAAATCAACTTAAACCTTAAATAACTTTCAATATTTTACTCTCCATAAAAATATATTTTGTCAAAATTATACTAGTTAGAAATGAGCTCAAGACAACATCGGGTCATTAATGACAATAAAATAAAATGATCTGGAGGGCTGGTTAGAATCACCTGGAGGGCCGGATCCGGCCCCCGGGCCGTGACTTTGACACATGATGTAAACTGAGAGCTCTAACTTATAGACAATGGTAAATGGGGGCGGGGTTGTTCCACACCAACAATCCCGCCCAGTTACCATTCTAAAATTCCAAGAGCCCCACCCATTTGGTATCACCAGAAGCTCCAAATGTTCACTGTAGAAACCAAATTCAATTCCATTCAATTCAAATGGAGCTAATTCAGGATTATGGGATGTAACGAGTATCTGAGCACTCGGATATTACTAGCATACATCCAAGATTGTTGATTTGCAATCTTCTTAAGTCTAATGGATTGTAGTGAAGATACGTCTCATGTAATTGGATACAAAGAATTGTAAAAGGATACAAACGTAATCAATGTAAATAAAAATTAGCCTCAAATACAAGAGCGGTTTATACAAATATACAACTCATGTATCAGAAGACACATAAACCCCTTTTGTAACAGTAAAATCTGTCCAACACAAGATGCCTTCAGATCTCATCTGTTTGCTCAGCTGTTGGACTGGAAAAAAATATTGAGTACATAAAGTAAACAAAACCATTACTGTCATTGGTAGTAAATAAACCTTCAAAGTAAAATGTCAGACAACCATCTCATTTTCAAAGAAAAGTCTTATCGTTTTTTCGTAGATTAAAAAAAGATCAAAGTTAATTCTGATTAAAGAAGTTCTGTTAGTACAATTAATTTGTTATATATATACAAATTATAGATAGATTAGAATAAAAAAATAGATTCAGACTCAGTCGCTCCAGTACTCATGCACAGTCATCAGGTAGAACACACTTTGGACAGATGACACAAACCTGAACTTTTTTTCCACATCAGCTCCAGAATAAACCAAGAAAATAAACAAGATGTGTGAAACACGGAGGAGGGTCTGTCATGGTTTGGGCTTCCTCTGATCCAGGGTGTAGTAGTTCAATAAAATGAAGAGTTACAGTTTATCTAACAAGATAATGGTGCAAATGAAAATGTGAATATGGAGAATTCAATGTTGTGTAACAAAATATGAAATTTCCCTTGAAGGTTTTTAGGTTGGAGTTTTTGTTTCAGTGAAACGTGGAAGCTGTAGTTTTATTCAGAGGTTTTCTACGGTGAGGCGTTCTGCTTTTGTTGGATTTTGTTGTGTTGCCTCTGTTCTCCTGCGTTTGGAGTCCATGCGGAGCCATGCGCCAAAGCCATGTTTGCACCGTTCAAAGAGAAGTGGCTCCAACTTTCTGCCGTTTGTATTTGACCTCCATTCCTGTGCCGCATGTTTCTGGATGTTGTGTACCCAATCTGTTCTTTTTTCCTCTGTGTTTTTCAGCGGCTCTTTTCAAAGTCTTTGCAGCGTACAGGTACAAAGAGAAAAGGTGCTTATCAGCACAAGAAATGAATCAATTTGCCAGCATGAATCCTCGCTCGGTTTCCCAAAACGGCTCCAGCATTTGCAGCAGCAGCAGCTGAGCCTTTGTAGTCCACGTCGTTCTCGCAGGTTGTTTCACACATGGATGGAGGCCGGGTCTGTGTGAGCTCTGGGTATTGATTTAAATACTACAAGAGCTCCACAAAGAGGTGTGAGTCAGAGGACCATTGAAGTATTTGTAAAAAACAAACAGAATGTGACCTCTTCATGCGTCTGTGATTGCAGCTGTAACATTCCTGTTTCAGAATGTCTCCAACTCAGAGATTTGCAGGCTGAACCGGATGACATAATTATGCAAAACAGTGAAATGAAGTAATTAAGTAGGGGTGGGATTATATAAGTTCACTTCTTCCCGCTCCTTTTCAAGCAATCAATCAAACTCTACTGACTTTAGTTAATTATCACAAAAAAATGAATGAACCAAATGTGACATAAATGTGTTTTATTTTCGTTTTCTATTTTCTAATCAAGTGTGTTTTGTCCTGTATTTTTTCAATCTATGCTTGAGATAAACCAATCAATCAAAGTTGAATCGGTTAAATTTGATGCTATCGACTTGTTTTTGAGTGAATGCTGCCAATGTTCACACAATAGTGATTCTGTTTCTCCTTCTTATTATTTATTTTTCTTCCGTACACTTTCAGAAATCTGTGCATCAAAATGTTTAGCTCCTTAAGGACATCATCGCTTTTATTTTAAGTTTTTGTGAAATTTACGATTTTTAAGATATTTAGCAATTTATGCGATTTTTCAGCCTCATTGAAATTAATGGGATTTTTTTTCCAATTTATGCAATTAAAAACATTCAGCAAATTCAGGATTTTAATGCTTGTACTTTGGTATTGTTAAATTTCACACAATTATTGAAACATATTGAAATTGTACACAATTTTTTACGATTTTACGCAATTTTTGTCTTTTTTTTCTCAAAATTGATCAAATTCAGTCAATGTTGGATCTGTTATCCTGCCTTTGAACATCCAGATGTTTGTGATCATCAAAAACACTTTAATTAAAAGCAAAACAGGACAAATAATGATTCTTATTGCTCGTCAATCGGTTCTACATTATTTCACAGCAGGAAACACGTTTAGTTTTTAGTTGAGAGCCCCACAAGAGGCCAAACAAGAGAAAGCAGAAACATTAATAGGCGGTTTGAAATGCCAGTCGACCTCAGGGTTGAGACTGAGGCTTATCAGCAGAGAGGAAAGCTAATGAGAGGTTTCCTCGGAAAGTCAAACCGACCGTGAAGAGTCCTGCGCTAAAAATATTTACAAACACACGAATCATCAGGCGTGACAGACGAAGATGATCTGCTGTTTCCGTGATCAGACCAAACGAGTGTCTCCATTGTTTTCTGGTTTCCTCTTTGTCTTTCGTCTCTGCTGGTCGCCGCTCTGATCATCTGACAGAAGACGAGTCAAAGGGAGACAGTCTGCAGATCATCTGGGCTCATCTCCCCGGGGAGGAGCGCCATGCACACAAACAGACACAAACTCGCTCTTCTCTCAAAGTTTAAAAACTTCTTTTTTTGCTTCTTCCAAGTCCTCCCTGACCACTGACACCAAATCAAATGGAAAAGTACAAACGCATTTATTTGTAGCTGGGGGGAGATTCAGGCGAGATATGAGATCCACATCAGGTCAGCAGCTTGGTGCTTCTAAATGAAGAGGTTCTGTCTCTGTGGCCGCCTCCGGTCCCCGAGGGAACGGCTCTGAACGCTCCGGTCTGAGGAGGAGCAGAGCTTCAGTCTGTGGAAATGATCGCAGTCTGGGAAACCTGAAGAGTAGCCTTCTGTTATTAGACAAAGATTTATGATTTTAGGGTTCATAAAATATTGGGGGTTAATAGGAAATCTTCTAATTTCATCTCCATCTGAAATTTGAGGAAACAATTTGGTTTATGAACAGAAATGTATTTCTGTCCTGCAGCAGTTCACCAAAATGTGCACACACCTAGAACCTGGTGAAAATGAATTTTAAACATAGTGACCTCCCTAGAAATAAATAAAATAAAAATGAAATAAATGAAACAAAACATAACAAAAAATAATCAATAAAAATGATGCAACATAAATAAAAATAAATAAAATTCCCCCCCAAAAAATACAATAAAATTACATTAAATAAATTAATTAAAAATGAAATAAATAAACAAATGAATGAATGAAATGAGACAAAACAAAACATAAACAAAAAAATAATAAATAAAATGATGTGACATAAATATAATCAAAATAAATAAAATTCAAACAAATAAAAAATGCAATATAATTACAGTAAATTAAATTTAAAAAATAAAATAAAATACAAATGAAATTAAATTCATAAATAAATGAAATAAAATAAAACAAATAAAAAAAATTTATAAAAAGGATATAACATAAATAAAATGAAAATAAATGTATTTCAAAGAAATAAAAAAATACAATAAAATTACTTCAAATTAAATTAAAAAATGTAAAATAAAATAAAATAAATAAAGATGACACCACTCCAAGAGAAATCATAAAAAAACAGGGCTAAAATCTCTAATGGAGCTTATAGAAAAAAACATTTCAACATTCACTAACAAAAATAACATTTTGAAACTATTATGGGTTGGCAACAGGACCAACATCTTGGTGGCCATTTTGTGGCAAAGTATTTTAATGTTCAATTTTTTCACAATATGGGAAAATAATTTTTTTCTTCACAAAATTTCACACACACGACAACAGGTTAAGTCTACAACCACAACCACATTTTTGTTGACCTTTGACTTCTGAAAGAGGCCACCATCTTTAATTTAAACAAAATTAAAAAACTCTTTATTCATTTGGAAGCTGCGTGAGAAAAAAAAATTGTAAATTAAGGTTGTAGATTTTGATCAATGTTAGCATGGCAAGCTCACAAACGTTTTTCTCCGCTGCTACCACATTTTTTTTAAATTAATTTAATTTAATACATGAATCCCTGGCTCAAGATGAACACAATTAAATGACAAATTATAGGAAAATGTTAGGAATGTGGGCGTGGTTAACAAAAACCCTCCGTTGCCAAGGAAATCCAAAAATGTACTTTTGCTGATTCTTATAAAAATGACACAAACCTGTTCATCACCCCCAGCTGAGTAAAAAATAAAATGGTTGCTATGGAGATAAAACCAATAATAAAACTGCCATTTTGAAAAAAGGTGTTTTTTAAATGAATTTATCATGTATAGCTTTAAATGTGGCAGCAGAGTTACATGAAGTGAGTTTTTTGCCACCATATTGTGAACAAAAGTCACAGTTTTGAGATCAAAGTTTCCTAAATTGCAAACCAAATGTTAGAGTTTTAAGAATAGAACTCAGCAGGCCGTTTGGTGACACAAACGTCACACTAAACTGAAACTTATGAATGCAAATTCAAACTGAGATGGGAGACGACGGATCTTAAAAAACATTTGTGTCGCAAATGGAAAAATGTTTCTTAAAACTACATTTTGTTTTGTAATTTAGGAAATTTTGTGACTTCTTTTCAGAATATGGAGGCACAAAAATGGCTTCCGAGATGCAGAGGAAGAGGGACGGATCTGTAGCCGCTCAGCCAGTGAGGGCAGGTGGAAAGGGGTAAACAGGTGAGGACTGGTAGAAAGGGGTAAACAGGTGAGGACAGGTAGAAAGGGGTAAACAGGTGAGGACAGGTAGAAAGAGGTAAACAGGTGAGGACAGGTAGAAAGAGGAAAACAGGTGAGGACAGATGGAAAGGGGTAAACAGGTGAGGGCAGGTGGGAAGGGGTAAACAGGTGAGGACAGGTAGAAAGTGGTAAACAGGTGAGGACAGATGGAAAGAGGTAAACAGGTGAGGGCAGGTGGGAAGGGGTAAACAGGTGAGGGCAGGTGGGAAGGGGTAAACAGGTGAGGACAGGTAGAAAGTGGTAAACAGGTGAGGACAGGTAGAAAGGGGTAAACAGGTGAGGGCAGGTAGAAAGGGGTAAACAGGTGAGGGCAGGTAGAAAAGGGTAAACAGGTGAGGACAGGTAGCACCTGTGGGTCAAACAACTCCGCTCATGTCTTTAGCTACAGATGTTTTTAATGTCCTTTCTTAATAAATAAATCTTTAAATTCCAACTGTTCAAACGTCCAATAAGAGGAAAGGAAAGCAGGAAAAAAGAAAAAAACAGGATTAAAAGGAGATAAGAAACATTTTTGCTCTTCATAACTGCTGAAAGACTATTAGACGGATAGAAAGTTAATGATGTGGAATAATGAAACACATTTAGTAGAGTGTGAGGCAGAAGAAAGACTTCAAGCAGATAGTTGGACGTGTAAACGTAGGATCATAAAGTTTCTCTAAATACTCAGAACGGAAGTCGACTCTGTTTGATGCCCGGAGGAGACGAAGACGTTACAACAAAATAACTTCTCATTTTCTAATATTTCCTTGTCAGATGGAGATCTTTGCTGCGAGACTTTCATTTCTGAGACAAAAGAATTAAACCTTTGTATTGTGGACGGTGGTTTGTTCTTCTGACTAGTGATGGGTAAATGAGGCTTCATGAAGCATTGAAGCCTTTTATGCCAACGGTTCACTTACGTGAAGCATTAATGCTTCTCGAAGCCTCATTTGCTCTTGTGAGACGTCCACTGAACGCAAATAATATCAGTTATATTTGAAGTGTGTGGCGTCTGCAGAAAGCTTGTGAATAAAACTGTCGGTAAAATAAACATTGTGCGAAACATTGTAGTGATGACGACACACTTTGTGTATTTACTGGCTGCATGAAAAACTTGGAATATCGGAATTGGTTTGTTTCAAACAATCAATCAATAAAAGAAGACAAAAAAATACACGGAATATAAACCACCACATCTCTGTTAGAGCTGTAACGAGTATCCGAGTAATCAGTCCCTAAAAATGTGTGTATGAATATTTGCAACATCCAAAATCGCTAATTTGCAATCTTTATAAATATAGTAGAGTGGAGTAAAAAATAGGGATGGATTGATAATATCGATTAAATTGATT
>NC_050515.1:3223254-3286021 GCF_002922805.2 Oryzias melastigma
TTTTAAATGTGAAGCGCTTTGTGTTGCTTTTAAGTATGAAAGGCGCTTTTATAAATAAAGTTTGATTTGATTTGATTTGATTTGAAACATTGTAGTGATGACGACACACTTTGTGTATTTACTGGCTGTATGAAAAACTTGGAATACTGGAATTGGTTTGTTTCAAACAATCAATCAATAAAAGAAGACAAACAAATGCACAGAATATAAACCACCACATCTCTGTTAGAGCTGTAACGAGTATCCGAGTAATCAGTCTCTAAAAATGTGTGTATGAATATTTGCAACGTTCAAAATCGCTAATTTGCAATCTTTATAAATATAGTAGAGTGGAGTAAAAAATAGGGATGGATTGATAATATCGATTAAATTGATTTTAGCTTAATCAATTAATAATCGAATCATAAAAATATAGGTCGATTTAGCTCATAAAGTTAAAGTTTGCTAACTTGATGCTAATCTTTATTGGATTTTCCCACAGGACAGCTAATGCTAATGCTAATGCTCGGTCGACCTAAACAAACATTGATGACTAAATAAACATATTTATATGAATTTTCTAAACTCTTTCAGGGAAATATCTTAAAATATATTTGTAAAAATATTTTAAATATGTTTTGTGGTCTAAAACATTATTTTTTTGGTCATACTTTGTTCTTGTTTTGCAAGTTCAAACTCCTGTTTAACCCTGACTGTCTCAATAGTGCAAATATTAAAAAGTAAAATGAAAATAGTGAATAGAATCAGATCACCACCCAAGATCCACAGTTCTAGTCATTACATCACTACTGCTTGCAGATGTTTTGGAAGCAGATGTTTGTGAGGAGGTAAACGGATGAAGTTATCAGGATCGAGGAGGTTCATGGACATTAGCATGGATGGTGTGAGATAAAGATGAAGGCAGATAATCTGCACACAGAAGAAGCTGCTCAGATGATTTCTGTACGTCGGCATGTTGGCGATAAGAACCTGCCTGAGGATTCTGAGAACTGAGCGTCAGTCTCGCAGAAACCTTCCCCGTCCTCGAGCACGCCTCCTGTAATACACCTCAGGTAATTACGGCCTTCAGCGGTGCAAGCCGTAAATGCAGATCCGAGAGAACTCTCCAGCGACGATTCTGCCTCTCTGTCCAGAACCATTACAGGACGAGTGGAAAGTGGCACCTCTCGAGTGAGCACTTTAATGTGAAAAGCTCCTTCTGGCTCTTCATGGATCCTGTTGAACCTCAGCATGAAAGCTTTGTCATAAATGATCATCTGTAGGTGCAGCAGGTGTAAATGAAGCTCTGCAGATTCCGTTTTTCACATTATTATTTCCTTTAATGCTTTTTTTCCTCTCTGATTACTAGTTGAGGCTATAAAAGTCTCTAATTACTCTGAATTTTGCACTTGCACAGACGGTTTGCTCCGTCTTTGTAGATATATTGCACTATACTCATTTGTAGTGATTAGCACAATTACGCTGCTGCCGTGGGCCTTTTAGCTGATGTTCTTTTCCAGCAGTTGATTAGGCTTAAATTATTTTATTACCAGCCCCAAAAGTACTCGGTTCAGTCGTTTAATGCCTTCAGTGCTTTGAGGGTTTGGTTGTCGGATGAAAAGCAGTCACGCTGTCGCGGTTTCTGTCAAAACGACATCAGGATTCAGCGACACACCTGGTACCTGTGCGCCGGATTACTGCTGCTGTGACACAACGTCCTGAATGCAAACTCCTGGGCTTTAATTCTCCAAAAATGATCCATTTTTGTCAACAAAAATGGAAACTGCTCCATGAAGATTTTCACAATAAAGTTCAGTAAATTCAAACTTCAAACAAAATGTGTTTAAATATGTGTGAAAAGATTATTGGAACAGGAAAATATCATGCAGGCATTTTTCTTAATTATTTTGATTTAATTTGGAGACAAAAGAAAGTAGCGACTGAAAATGATGCTCTTAAATAGACTGAAAAGCAATTCTACTGCAGAGCATGACTGAAGACAATTACCCCAACAGGTGTTAGAGAATGTAAGTCAAAAAAATTAACATGCAATTTTAATTTAAGCATTAAAAAGTAAAGTTCTATGCATAAAAATAAAATACTTAAATTATTAAATCAAGCAAACAGGAAGTGGAAGCCATTTACCTACAAAAGAAAGATAATGACGACCAGAAGGAAATAAAACTGTCAAAAAGGTGAAATCCTTAAAAAATTGAAACAAAGAAAATGATGATTACAATGCTTTTCTTTTTGCAAGTAAAAGTTCTGTAAATATTTTATTAGCTGGATTTAAAAACCATTTTCTCTCCTCTGATTTTTCTGTAAAGCAGCATTTCACTGAACATCTCTGGACAGAAACACTTTGCAGGTATTTACCAGATGTTTCTTTAGCCCCTCAGCTGATTAATAACCTGTAGGAATGTTGGTTAAATGTGTCATCGTTAGGGTCCAGCCAGAACAAAGTGAACCAGTCGGTAAAAATGTTGCATCACGTCTGAATTTCTGCTGTTTTAGGCAGCGAGTTTGCAGGAGGTCGGCGGTTTCCGTCTCAGGGATGTAATGAGAAGCGCACAGACAGATGGTGTCTGCTCTGAGGCTGCAGCTTTTGCCGCCACATTTCGCCACCTGGGAGCAGGAAGTAGCCCGGGAGCCACAAACTTCCCCTCCCAGGGTAACCGTCTTCCAGAGCAGAAGATTACTGCACTGCTTGGAGGTTCAGCCAGAGCAACAGAAGGCAACTTTAATGAGATGCTGACATTTCATTCTGCTGCTTATCTGGGTTTCCTGTTCTCCTCCATGATGACTGATGCAGAAGCAGCTTCATTTTCTTTAATAAACATAGACAGATGTGTTGAAGTTTTTATTTCTAATGATGAGCTGTTCATCATTTCTATCTAAATTCATCCTGTGTGCAGCTAATGAATAATCCGGTCTAATTGGTGATCAGATATTTGCATCAGCATCACAAACTTGATTCATTCTGCAAAAATATGAAAAGATTTTCAGACGAAAATCTTTCAGGAAACTTCCCATAACACATTCAAAACAAATCTCATTATATCTACTCTTCCTACATCAGAAGATCAATACAAAAGGACAAAATAAATAAATAAACATTTATTCTTTACAAAGTCCGAACCCCTTTCTAAGCTTCTTCAAGCTCAAGTGATTCTGATTGTTTTCCATCATTGTAGTGGATCATTTTAACATTTTAAAGATTATTTTAAATTTACTTTCAGTATTTTCTGAACCAAAGGGCACACCGGATTATTAATCAGGCTCACAGACGATTTTTGACACAAGTTTAGGCTTTAATGTGAACCTCATAGTGCGGAAAATACAATATTTCTTCAACGCTTAGATGTTTCTTCCAGTGAGTTCCACAAATTAACGCCATAAATTGATGTGTTTGTCTCAGAATTGTATGACGATGGAACCATATCAAGCAGAATGTACAATTTGGCTTTTAACTTAATTGAATAATAATTAGGTTTTACTTTTATTTTATTTATTTAACCTTTATTTAACCTTTATTTTAATCCCGTTGAGATTAAAAAACTCTTCCAAGGGAATCCTGGCCAAGAGAGGCAAACATTTCTGAAACAATAGTACATAAAACAGATAACAGTAAAATTACATAACGTTAAAACTTCTAGATTTATAAATAACACTTGAATGTTAATGAAGCAGTTTCTAAGTCCTTCATTTCCAGATCTGTCAGCTTCCAATCTTTCTGTAAGATGTTCCAGGTAGCAGAAATGAGGACATTATCAGCAGTATCAGATCATTTCATCTCTGGGCTGGCCCTAGGCATAGGTGACCTAGGCAGCCGCCTAGGGCGCCATTGGCTAAAGGGGGCGGCAAATTGCAATGATTTTTTTTTTCAATTTCACGGAGCTAATTTTGTGTAAAATCTAGCATGCTGAGATCTACTATGCTGGGAAAGGTTAGGGTTATTATTGTGACTGCTTTCAAATGCAGTCGTTGGGGTTCCCGCCTTGACTTGGGAGAAGTGTCATAATCCTAAAAAATCCTGGCAGCTACTGTGTTTCTTCTGCTTCAGGCAGGGGTATTTATTTATTATTTTTCCTTACTTCTCGGGTGATTTTCCCAGTCCTCACTATGTACTAAGTACAAGTGTGTGTGTGTGCGAGGAGGGGGGGGGGATAAACTTTCACCTAAGGCACCATGCAGCCCAGGGCCAGCCCTGATTGATCTCAATGAGTGAGATTCAAGGTTTCTCTTCTTGAGTAAGGAGCATAAGAAAAGGGGGAGCAAAACAAGCATGACCTCGTAAATAAAAGTGTACCAATAGGACGGCCTCTGAATAGCCAGGGAAGGCCAATGTACTCTTGTGTACAAGTCACAGTGATGTGTCGTAAATTGACAGTCAGTTATGAACCTCAAAGTAGAGAGAAACATTGCATCCAACATTTGAAGGCAACAGAGCGTTCATATACAGAGTGTCACTATAATCTATCACAGGTAAAATGTTAGCAGTGACAAGACTTTATTTTATTTAAAAAGAAAGAAAAAAAACAAGATTGGGTTTAAAATTCTTTACATGTTTTTCTTTGTGAGGGAGTCGTCAATCCAGACACCTAGGTACTTATATTCATGAACAACCTCTGTTATACTGTATCTCCTTCAAGGGTGGAGACTTCAGGACAAAACTTCAGGAACTTTTTTGGAATTAGAAAGCAGCATAGACTTGGTCTTGTCAGCGTTAAAAAGACATTATAAATAAATAAGTGAATGCTGGACAACAACAAAGGCTTTCTACAGGGTTTCAATGGCCTGAACTAGAGTCGAACCAAGACCATAAATGACTGTGTCATCAGTATAGAAATGCAGCTGAGGATCAGTAATCTTTTGGATCCAGGCCATTGGTGTACACAATGAATAAGAGTGGGCCCAAAACAGAACCCTGTGGAACTCCTTTATGAACACTGACTAAATTAGAATAGAGACTCTTCAATGTTTAGTGCTACGATTCTATTAGTTTAATGATTTCTCTGTTTTTAAGAAGCAGATCTAAAGAGGAGAATTTTTTTTCTCAATACAGAATGGAAGCTCATTCTCTTAGAATGTTTTAAATATTTGAAAATGTATTTATTTGTTGTGTATTTAAAGTTCATTCACTAGGCTGTATGTACCTGAGTATTTTCACAGTTAAATATTTGTATTTTATTTACAAATACATGTATTTAAAAGTTCTTTAAAAATCTCAGAAACTTTGCCGATATCATTAATGAACAAAGAGTAAAGGACCTATCGTAGATCCTTGAGGAACTCCACTAATAACCTTTTTTGAATGTTTATTTAGATATCAGTTTGTAACAAGCTGCACATATTTCTGTAAAACCCCAACACAAAAATAAAAATGTCTTCTTTTCCTTTTCAGTTTCTTTAGCCTCTCTTCCAGTGTTCAAACATAAATTTCAATGTCTGTGTGCTCCTGACAGTGATCTCCCGTCTTTGGGAAAACTAAAATAGTCCATTTCCTCCTGGTGGTACAGAGTCCAAACTTTTGGCCTGAACACAACTTTTTGTCAAAGACACAAACCAAACCTCTCCAAGGCTTCGTGTTTACACCTGGTGGAAGGGAGACTCTACGCACACGGACGGCATTAAAGGAAGGTGGAGGTGAAATTATCTGCAGAGTTTGAACGGTTTTCCCCGGTTGGAGGGCAGCCGGCCGCCGGAATAATAAGCAGCACCCACACACAGCCTTTGTTCCTGTCCTTTGTGTGGGGCCGGAGCGGCAGAAGGAAGCGGGAATAATGGCGCTCGGCACTGCTGAGGCTTCACCGGCGAGAGCAGAAATACAGCACGCTAAATGATGCATCATTATAGCGATTCCATAATGGCGTTCTAATTGGGCCCGGGCGGCGCAGCGGCAGCATTTTATGCCAATCATTTCTCTTACTAGCAATCTTTGTCCTTTCTACCCCCCCATGTACTTTCATCCGTCTGTTTTCTCTTCTCCTGCTTCCTCATTGTTTGCTTTAGATAGGAAGATAAAACAAAGAGTGTCAGACGAGCTTCGATCACAGGATCCACCAGTAAGGAGAAGGAGGCTGAGATAATTAACAAAGCTTCAATCATGTTGGCCAATTAGACGGCGTGATGAACTGGTTCAAACATGGCGGCAGCTTTAGTCTCGTTAGCGGCCCTTCGTTCCTTTTCAAGACTCTCTGTTGGTTGTTTTAGTCTTTCAACATTTATACTCATGAAGGGCGGAGAGGAACGCCCGCCGCAAATAAACTCATCATGAAAAAACTAACTTCTGTTTTTTAGCGACGCTGTTCTCTCTGTGGGCAAAAAATTAATCTTTATGACAAATTCCTCTTTAAAGTTGTGCGTAAGATTGTGTTCTTGCACAGTGAAGGCACAGCAGGGAAAGTGCAGCAATGAGAATAGAGAAACTTTAGTGTTGAAATAAAAAAAAAAACCACATATTTAGACTTTTTGTATTATTTTTTTTGGGCATATCTGTTTAAAAAAGTAGAAATGTCAAGTTTTACCAGATATTATTCACAATCTAAGTTCAAAGCAAGAAAACCCAACATTCTAGCAGCATTTAAACCAGGAGTCTGCAACTGTCAACACTTAAAGAGCCATTAAGGTCGACTTCTTACCAACCACAAAGTCTTCACTCAGCCATTAGAAAAATATTTATGTTTATGTTTTTGCTTTTGACATGATACATTTGAATTAACTATTGTTTTTTTGCATAAATACAAAGAGAAAATAGCTTTTTAAAAAAATATGGAATAGTTTATATTTTTGATAGAGCTTCGAATGACTTCCTTTCAAAATAAAAGACATCCTACACCATAGGATCATGTCAATTCAGCAAAACTCATCAATGATATGAAAAAAAGTTTATTTTACTATTTTTAGTGCATTTAAGTCACAAATATATAAATATAACCACCAAAAACTAAATCAGAGTTAATGAAGTGACCCCTACCATTAAAACCATTGAAATCATTGAACTTGATCAAAAATAGAAAATCTGCTTTATAATCCAGTGGATTATAATTTAGCTTTAATTCTAGTTGTGCTTATTGACTATAAATTGATTTTCTGTTATAAATCAAGCTAAAAATTCAGACCAAATGTGTCAGAATGACGTTGATAAACAAACACAGATCAGATGAGATTAGATTCTATCTTTCATGCTCCTTCCCAAAGTGCATCATATGATTAATTAAATTAAAAAAACATTTGAGCTTCTCTGTGTGTGATGTTAATCCACACAGATTGTCTTTAAATGTTCCTCTTACTTTGACATGAAGCAATAACTTATATGATGCTGTGAAGATCCAGCAGCAGGAAAGAAAACTGATCACAGAAATGTTTTATTCCTCCTTCACAAAAACACTTAGATTCATACAAAATGAACAAAAAAAAAAACCCAGAATGATTTAATAAAATGTTGCTTTTTAAATCACTAGTTTTGTGACATTTTGATGCTTGATTGCTCCATCAGACTGCTTTTATTTTCCTCAATAAAGATAAAATAGAAACTGCACTTGGCCGCAAATTCCACCTGAGAGCTCCCATTAGACGCTGGCTTTCAAAAATAAATGAAAACAGGAAATAAAAAAATGCTCTCATCGTTTCAGATCAATGACAGTAAGGGTTGGTCTTTCAAAATGAACATTTTTTAAATAATCAGAGCGTTAGCTTCCTGTTCTCCTGCTCCATCTTCATGGACAACAAAATGTGCAAAAGTTTTTGATCTAAAGAGATAAAGTTCTCTAAAGTCATTTATCTCTAATGGCTGCCATCTTTGCTCTGATGTTCGGCTCTGAACATCTTGTTATTTTGAGGTCGTGTTCAGATCAGTTCTGATTCTGGAGAGGTGACGCCGGTCAAAAGCTAAAGCCGACTTCAAAGGAACTCCTCCTCTGTGGGACGAGTGGAAGTTCTAACTCCATCTGATCAGTTTAGTTGTGGTTTTACCTGAAACGGACTTCAAAACATCCACGGGAGGGTCACACTCACAGACGGCCCTCCATTTGTGTCCAAATATTTAAAAATCATGGGGACAAAAACGAGAAAATGCCTGATTTTAATCGGAACTCAGTCGCTTTACTCCTTAAAACATGATTAAAACATCAGTTAAATCACATTTTAATTGTATTTATGGAAGTAAAACAGAAAATTTAGGCTAATTCCAATGGGATCAAACCGGAAAAAAATTATTTTGTAGATTTGAAAGCTGTTTTAAACTCAAAAATACACATTTCAAACTTGAAAAAATATTAAAAATCTGGGTAAAAATTGTATATTTAAATAAAAAAACAATTGTGTTAAAAAAAATTGGGAAAACTTAAATTAAATGAAAACTACAAGCCTAAAAATGCAACCGCATGATCATACACAATCACGTGACAGATAATCAATACTGATGTTTTGCAAACTAATTAATTCTATTTATCTGAATGAAAGTTAAAGTCCCACTCCGACATTCTTTTGATCTATTTTCAAATAGTTCCCAGTGGTCTTTTAATTATTTAATAATAACATTTAAATAAATAAATAAAATAAGAAAATAAAAAAATGGTTTATTCCGTTTTTGGGCAAAATCAAAAAACCTGTATCGTTTTCTTGGACATAGTTTCTGCAGAGTGCCATGACTTCATTAGAAATCCACTTATGAGTTGTGGGCGGGACCTTAGGGTGGAGTAACCCCGCCCCCCTTTCCCTAAACTTAGAGCAGAGCATGAGGGCTGCAAAGCGTATATTTATAAAAACGATTCAGAATGATTTGAACAAATAAATACTCAGTAATCTCATTTTAAAATAGATTTTCTTTCTATTTGGGTTCCATCATCAGAGAAAAACACGTTAAAACACCAACGTCATTAGAGTGGATTTGTAAACCGGTGAAACGGCTCTAAAACGCGTTTGTTTCAGGACTTGTAGGATTGACTTCAGCATCATTCAGGATCTTTGAAGATCACATTTGTAAAAAAAAGACTAAATCTTAAAGATTTATGGAATAAACAAACAAGTTTGGTTTTCCACGGATTGTAGAATCCTTGAGTCTTAAATGAAAAGCTACATTTAATTTGTTGAAGCTCTGACGCCTAATCCAACATGAATCCTTTTAGCTCAATGATCGATGCCGGAAGTTAAAGTCGTCTCGTTTTTAGTAGAAAACGAACAAGCAATTTCTTCAAGACTGGAGTAAGAAGCATCCTTCTGACTGACTGACAGCCTGATTCCAGCTGAAACCAGGAGGAGAAGCCCTGATGGAGACAGGCGGGCATGAGGAGGAAGAGAACCCCCCGGGTTTTACCGGGCCTTTTGCAACACCACCTGAAGGAGCTCCAACAAACACCAGAGGAAACATTCTCCTCTGGGAGAGCTGCAGAGATTTGCTCTCAGATTTACTGAGTTTCTGCAGCATTTTGAAAAACCAACACAATGATTTTGAAAAATAAACCCAAACATTCATTCCTCACATTTACTTTTCCTCAGAAAACAAATTCTCCTGCTCAGAAAAACTAACAGAACCACATTTTAATTAAGCGAGAGTAAGTCTGTGGATGATCAGCTGTGACACTAGAGTTGACCTTTGTTTAACAAATGTTGGGTAATGAGTCTCAGGTCGTGTGTGTGCAGCTAACAAATGGCCCACAGCCGACGTCTGGTTTCAGAAGAAGAAACTCCTGCCTGAACTGCAGGTAGTGAGACGGTAAACATAGAAAAAAGACCAATAGATCAGTCGTACAGATGGTATACACCTGACGATTGTGTTTTTAACATGTTTTTCTGATGGAGGACATATATTTGGAAAAACAGACCATGCTAATTATAGACTGATCAGCATTTTACTGATAACAGCAAAAATTACAGAAAAACTTTTGTCTAAATCAGACGTCGGTCGCATAGTCTTACTTTTAGTCTTACTTTAGCCTTTAATAAATTTAGATTTTCATTCATGCCCTTCTTTTTGTTTTTTAATAAATGTGAATGATGCTAAGTATTTTTGGCATGAACAAATGCAAAAATATAAAAAGAAACTAGTATCTGTGAAAATGTGACTTTTTTCACCTTTTAATTAGTGAAAATGCTAGCTAGTTGCTTAATTTCTAGCTGAACTCCAAATTAGCATAAAATTCCTCAGTAAATTAAATCAGACAAAAATGTTAGCATGTTGCTAAATTCAAAGCTAAACTCCAAATTAGCATAAAAAACTCATAGGAAGCCAAATTAACCACAAAAAAAGCTAGTTTATTGCTTAATTACTAGCTGAACACCAAAATAGCCTAAAATTCCTAAGTAAATTCTTCAAAAATGTTAACTTGTTGTTTCTGTAGAAGCTAAATTCTAAATTATCCCCAAAAAACTTCAGAATATAACAAATTAGCTGAAAACATAGCAAAAAAAACGTTAGCATGTTGCTAAAATAGAAGCTAAACTCTAAATTAGCCCAAAACCCCCAGTAGACAACAAACTAGCAAAAAAACGTTAGCATGTTGCTAAAATAGAAGCTAAACTCTAAATTAGCCCAAAACCCCCAGTAGACAACAAACTAGCAAAAAAAGCTTCTGCTCCTGCCACTCCACTGAAATAGTGGTTTGTGTTTTTATCAAAAAAGTTTCACTCCAACCATATTTTTCATCTTTTGTAAAATTGTTCCGATAGTCTTTTAATTATGACTGAGCAGTTTTTAGCCACAATCAGAAAGTCTTTGTGCTTTTTAAGACAGATTTGATCCCCGGTAGTTCATTAGAAATACAGTTCTGGCTAGTGGATGGGACTATTGACTCGGAGCAATCCCGCCCCCTTCCCTTTCCCGTCACTGAGAGCTCTGTTTGCGTGCTCATGCGCAAGCTAGTAGCCCCAAGCTAGCATTAGCGGCACAAAAATAAGAGCGACTTTGCCACGCCCAGTCAGTAGTTGCATCATTAGCACAGCTTTTTCTAGCATCCAGTTTTCTGATCCAACACGATTTGTATTAAGAAATAGTCAGAAACACAGTTTCAATCATAAATTATTTTTATCGCTTCTCTATTTTGAAAAAAATGCTACAAGAACATGTCAAAAACACAAAAAAGACCATTTTCATTGGAGTGGGTCTTTAACAGCTATCTAGACAAAACCAGTTGTGTTGCTGCTGTATTTATAGCTCAATAAAAGGCTTTTGATAAAATAAACCATCAAGAATTAGTTGCTAAACTTGATGTATTTCATTTTACAGATCATGCAATCAAATGGATTCAGTATCCATCAGAATGAAGATAACGCGTATGTGTGGATGACTTAAAGACACCACAATTCCTGCTAGTTTGGGTCATTTGTGGATTTTTTGAAGTAAATGTTGCGTTTTGTTTATGTGTTTTTGTTTTAGTGACCATCATGATCCGGACTGTGACGAAATGACTATAATAGGTAAAAAAATGGTTTGTTGTGTTTAATTTGCTTATTGTCATTAGTTGTTCTGTATCTTTCTTAGTGTGCAGATATTTGGGGAAATGCAGGAAAAACTATCATTGAATGTTTGTTTAAACTACAGAAAAAAAACAATTAGAATAGTTAACAGAACAGGATATTGTGAACCAACTAATTCTTTATTTTGTTTGAATAAAAGTTTAAAATTAAAAGAAATTGTTTATGTTAAGGTATAAGAAATTGTTTTTAGAGTAAAACACAATTTAATTTAAAAAAATATACAGAAAGTATTTTCTTTAAGAGTTAGTCAGTATAATTTAAGATCTCTTTTTTACTTTGAACAGCTTAAAGTTTGAACCAATATTAAGATAAAATGTGTTTCAGTTCTTGGAGTAAAAATATGGAATGAACTGAGTGATTAATTTCAATTAAGTACTTCGCTTGTGCAGTTTAAAAAAGTTTAAAAGATAAATGTATAAATGATTGCAATACATATGTAAAAAGATTTGATTTACTTGTATTTTAATTAATTATTTTTTATTGTATCTTTTTATCTTTATCATACTGATCAGCGTGGACATTATTTAGTTTTCAAGTAAAAGCATTAATTAAGCTTCTGCCTATTCCTTTTTTTATTGATTATTTCTATTTATTACATATTGTGTTAACTGTATTAATGGCAAACTAAACCAATAAAACGTACAACTTGAAACTACAACTTAAAAACAAAAACACAATTTAAAACAAAAGGGAAATGTTGAATATTATACTTTTTTTATTTGTTTTTGCCTGCTATAGTCCAGGCTAAAATAATAGTAGAATTAAGATTACTTAATAAAGTTAATGGATCTTCTGTCTCACTTCAGATTCATTCTGGATTTATACATTTTACAAATAAAAATAAATATGGAAAAACTCCAAACAAAATGAATTTACAGCTCCAATTTGATTATTTAATAGTGTTTCGTTGTAGCTACGTTTTTCAGAATCTGTTTGATTACTTTCATTTTACTTGCAGATTTTTTTGTGCACACAGACTCCACAGAACACAGAGTCAGGAGATCAATCAGTTCCTAATCAAGGTTGGATCGATATGCTTGTTAAAAGCTTGATTTCCGTCTTTAAGGACAGACGAAATGACTCAATTTGCGAGGCTGCTAAAATCAGAAGATCATCTATGATAAGGTGACTTGTTTTAAAAACTGGAGGAATTTCTCCCTCATAAGTACATCCCTCTGAATTTCAAACACATTTGTTATGTTGAAAACCTTAGCTCTGTTTAGCAGGAAGTCAGAGGAAGTACAGCCGTTGTTAGAAAAGCATTATTAGAAACCTTTAAAGATAAATTCTGTAGTTGAGAAAAAAATCTCTGATTCCAAAACCAACTTTATTGTGTTTTCATGTCTTCTTTCTTCTGTTTGGTCTTAAATAAAGTTCTATTATGAATCAAGAAATCAGAAAATGAACAAAACATTCATATAGTTTCACTTGTTTTTGTTGAATTGTGGTAAAAAGTATTCATTAACTCTGGAAATGTGCAAAAATCCATCTTAAAGAGTAATTAATGCTATTTTTCCCCAGTTTTTATACTATAAGATACATAAGTTGATCACCAAATGTGTTTTTAATGCAGTTTCCTGATGTGTCCGCTCCTTAAACCCCATTTGTCTCCTCTCTGCTGGATGTTCTGCTCATGGTCACAAACTGCAGCTCCAACCCAGAATGACAGTCAGCTTTAAGAGATAACAACGCTCCGCCTGCTCCTCCATCACTGGGCATTATCATCAGGTATAATTAGACAGGTAATGGAGGGGAGAGCCGCTCTGGGCCATACCAGACTGAACACGCTCTTTTGTGGACTCAGATGCATAAAAAAAAATATATTTTTTTTATTTTAAAGAAGGAGAGACTCAGCCGACCCTCTGGATAGAGTGAATTCAGATGAGGAAATTCGGTGCTCTTACTCACAGGAGTGAAGTTGTGAGGTTGTTCCGGATGAATAAAATGGATAATAAGATCGGGGACGAGGCTTTCTCGATCTGAGCTCCTCTTTGTCTAAATGGCACAGAACGTCTGCCGTTCTACCTTTTGTCTGCTCCGTGTCTTCGGCTCTCATTTTCTCTCACTTTCCCCTCATCTCCTCTGAACCCCCCCACCTCCATCTCCTATCAGATAAGCACCGAAGCATGGAGAAGCTGTCTGCAGAGACAACAGGAGGAGCCAGAGAGTGAAGACTAAAGTAAGACTTATCCTGAATCCGATCTTAAAAGATCAGCTTCAAAACTAAAGAAAATCAGCAGAAAAAATAAATGATGAAGGTTCAGCTCAGGATGTTGTGATGATGCTGTCAAAGTCAAGGCCCGGGGGCCGCATCCGGCCCTCCAGATCATTTCATTTTATCGTTATTAATAGCCCAATGTTATTTTGAGCTCTTTTCTAACTTGTATAATTTTGACAAAATAAATCTTTATGGAGAGTAAATTATTGAAAGTTATTCAGGGTTTAAGTTAATTTATTCTGGAAGAATATTCCTGCCTTTTCAATATTCATAATTATGTTAAATAGTGATGTTAACTGTTTTAAAGTTTAAATAAATTGGCATTAGCTAGCTACAAGCTAGCTGTTTTGGCTAATTAAGGCTTTTTAATAAAAAAAAACATTTTTGTGGCTGTTTTTGAAGTTTAGCTAAAATTAGCTACATGCTAGCTGTTTTGGCTAACCTAAGTTTTTTTTTTTTTTTTAGTTTTTAGGCCAATTTAGCATTTAGGTAATATTTTAGCTAGCTATCAGCTTTGGTATTTTCAGCTGTCAGCTCCAATGTTTTTAGCTATCAATTTCAGCACTTTCAGCTATCAGCACTAGCGTTTTCAGCGGCCAAATTCAGCTTAGAGCATTCACACAAGAAATGCTATATACTTAGTTCACAATTATGTTAACTGTTTTAAAATTTTAAAAATTGGCATTAGTTAGCTACAAGCTAGCTGTTTTGGGTAATTTGGGCTTTTTCAAAAGTTTTTTTTAGGCTGTTTTTGGAGTTTAGTTAATACAGTATTTTACTTACATGCTAATTGTTTTGGCTAATGTCGGCCTTTTTTGTTGTTGTTTGGGCTGTTTTTGAAGTTCAGCTAATATTTCAGCTACATTAGCTGTTTTGGCTAGTTTTGGCTTTTTTGTGTTTTTAGGCTATTAAAGTTTAGATAATATTTCAGCTGCATGATAGGTGTTTCGGCAGATTTAGGCTTTTTAAAAAAAAAAAAAAAAATTGGGGCTATTTTTTTTTTTTTTAGCTATTTTGGCTAAACTGAGTTTTTTAGGGTTTTTTTTTTTTTTTTTTTTTTAGGTTTTTAGGCCAATTTGGTTTTTAACTAAAATTTTAGCTTGGTATCAGCTTCAGCATTTCCAGCTATCAGCTCCAATTATTTTAGCTATCAATTGCAGCATCTTCATCATCAGCACTTGCATCTTCAGCGGCCAAATTAAGCTTACAGCATTCACATGTAATGCTATATAACTAGTTCATCATTATGTTAAAAAGTTAAAGTTTTGAAGTTTTAAAAATGTAGTTTTAGAGTGTTCAATAATCCTGTTCGGCCTGGACCTAAGGTCTGTTTTAGATTTTGTGCGATTGAGTTTGACATTGCTGCTCTAAAGGCTTAATAGACTATTATCACACCAACAGCAAACATTAGCCGGGAGGGGAGAAATGTGACGTCATTTCACACCGACTGCACACCTTTCAGCCAGAGAGGAGAGATTAGAGATTGTAGAAAGTGAGATTATTTTCTGGTCGTATCTGCAGCCTGCAGGGTCTGAACCGGAGGAGCTCAGATGTTCATCGCTGCTCTCAGACACATTCATTTAACATCATTTCTTTTGGCGTTTTCCTTCAAATTAACAACGGAAAAAGAGTTACATACTAAGAAATTTCATTAAAATAAAAAAACTTCCATCTGCTCAACCCTGAAACTTCAAGAAAAAAATCTGATTGGATTTTTTTTTATTAGGCTGTTCATTAAATCATACAATTTATTCAGATTCCAGAGGATCACTTTATGCACCTTTAAAGAGCTATAAATATAGAACTACAACTATTACGAGCTCCAGGACGTTACCACGGCAACAAAAGGATTACTCTGTCAAACAGAGGTGAGCTTCAAGCAGCAATCAAGACACAGCGAGCGCCGTTTGTCGTGCACGCGTCTGTGCGGCGGGCGGAGGCGGTCACGGCCACAACAGGGCACGAGCCGTCAAAAGTTCCACTTTACGCTCATTTTCCTTTGTGGGAACACAGAACGACGTTCCATTAGTAACAGGCAACTAAACAAAACATGAATACACAATTTTGAGGAGTACCACACTCTCCCACACAAACAGCAGTGGGTCCAACGATACTTTAGTTACACAAACTCTCATGATTATACAAACAAACAGCATAAAAAACTACAATTCAACATCTTAAGGAGGGTTTCCAAGTGAGCATGTGTCGTTGTGTAATACTGATGACTCAGCAACAATGAACAAAAGAAGCAGCTTGTGGATTTGAAGGGATGAGAAGAAAGTTGCTTAAAATTGATAAAAATATCACTGTTGGAGTGGAGGACGGCTGCTTACGCAAAGTCTATTCTGTTCTGATAAAGGCTGATCAAATCAAATCAAATCAATTATTAGTGTGTTAATATTAATGCTTTTTTTTTACTTTTAAATCGTTTTTCACAAGAAGCTAATTACTTGATATGTGGTGTGATGTGCTGCAGCGACTAGAAAAGAGCTGGTGTATGAAGACTAACCAGCGGAGGAAAGTGGTTTGAATACTGAACATGATCTGCATCATATCAGAGGGAAAGTTCTCCTCTTTCTGCTCGTTTTAGTCCAGATAACGAAGCTAAAGTTTGTTTCAAAGAAACAAAATCCACAAGTAGTTTCCTGGATTACTTTGATTGAAGAAATATCCACAATTAACTCTGATTTCAATTCAGTTTTAGTTATATAGCCCAATATCACAAAAACAATGGCCTCATTGGGCTTCAGCTTACAGCATTTACACTAGCATTATCACAGCAGTTGATGTAATATATCTAGTTCATGCCAAAAAGTTAGTTTTAAAGTTTTAACATTTTCTAAGCTTTTCTCTTTAGTTATGTCACACCAGGCATATGACGCCGTTCAAGAACGCACTAAACATGCATTATTGACACTGGACAAGCAGGGAGGGGCTTCTTCTTCTTTCTCTTGTTCTACTGTTTGCTAGAGCATGTCCACATGTGACAGTTGGAAGAGACTTGGAGTGAGAGGTCAATCACGAGCACGAGATCATCCAAGACAAGACTACAGCAGTCAAAGTCCAGGTGAGGGTCGGGGCAGGCAGCAGGTAATCAGAGATGAAGCAGAGTCAGAAAGTCCAGATAGAAACACTCAGTAATGCAGGCTGAGTGGCACAAACAATACTTTGCACTGAGGCTCAGTGCAATGCTTAAGTGTTCTGTGGGTAATTAGCAAATGAGAGTCAGCTAAACAGCATCTGAGAGTGTGTGCTGGGGTTGCTGGGAGATGTAGTGTGTTCAGTACTATGGAAACAGCTCCCGCCGGTGACCAGAGGGGGAGACAGAGTGCTGACCCCTGATAGATAGCAGCCGAAGTCTACTCTTCAAAGGTCAGAGGAGTTTCCTCTTTTCCACATCTTCTGGATCCTCCCCCAACGGATGGGTACTGACATTTGGTTAGGAACCGTTATGATTACCACGGTTCTACCAAAACCGAAACTGAAAATGGTGCAGCATTTCGGAGCTTACTTTCAGTGAAGGGCTATTTGTCTTATCACTTCTAATCACTTCTACTGTGTTTAGTATGTTGAAGTTCAATCCTTCTGCCTTTCCTGTGATAGTGGGCCGGCTCATATAAGACCACTGACGGAGCGAGAACGCGCCGCTCAGCGCTCGAATGTCTGGCTGCATTTCACTACAGGTCATAGAAGTTTGACAGGTCGCTGTGTCACATCAGCCAATCAGGAACTCACTTTGGTCACGTGACGTCTTCAGTGACGTTTTGTCCTGTCACAGAGCAGCAGTTCTCAGACAACTCCACCGGAGCTCGCTCAATACGCCCGCAGACACAGTCGCTGCAGGAGCGGGGGCAGTCTGCTCGGCTCTCCTGATCTGTGACTTTTTTTTTTTTTTATTAATTAAACTTTATTTTACCAAGAAATCCTACTGAGATCCATCCATCCATCCATCTTCCTCCGCTTCATCCTGGACCGGGTCGCGGGGGCAGCAGTCTAAGCAAAGATGCCCAGACTTCCCTCTCCCTGGCCACTTCCTCCAGCTCTTCTGGGGGGACCCCGAGGCGTTCCCAGGCAAGCCGAGAAACATAGTCTCTCCAGCGTGTCCTGGGTCTTCCCCGGGGCCTCCGCCCAGTGGGACATGCCCGGAACACCTCACCAGGGAGGCGTCCAGGAGGCATCCGGATCAGATGCCCGAGCCACCTCAACTGGCTCCTCTCGATGCGGAGGAGAAGCGGCTCTACTCCGAGCTCTCTCCGGGTGACTGAGCTCCTCACCCTATCTCTAAGGGAGCGCCCAGACACCCTGCGGAGAAAACTCATTTCAACCGCTTGTTGTCAGGATCTCGTTCTTTCGGTCACGACCCAAAGTTCATGACCATAGGTGAGTACTGGAACGAAGATCGACCGGTAAATTGAGAGCTTTGCTTTCTGTCTCAGCTCTCTTTTTCACCACAACGGACCGGTACAGCGACCGCATAATAGCGGACGCAGCTCCAATCCGCCTGTCGATCTCACGCTCCGATCTTCCATCACTCATGAACAAGACCCCAAGATATTTAAACTCCTCCACCTGAGGCAGGAGCACTCCACCCACCGAGAGAGGACAAACTACCTTTCTCCGGTCGAGAACCATGGCCTCAGACTTAGCGGTGCTGACCCTCATCCCAGCCGCTTCACACTCGGCTGCAAACCGCCCCAATGCATCCTGGAGGTCCCGGCTTGATGGAGCCAACAAAACAACATCATCTGCAAAGAGCAGAGATGAAATCCTGTGGTCCCCAAACCAGATCCCCTCCGGCCCCTGACTGCGCCTAGAAATTCTGTCCATAAAGACTATGAACAGAACCGGTGATAAAGGGCAGCCCTGCCGGAGTCCAACATGCACCGGAAACAGGTCTGACTTACTGCCGGCCATGCGAACCAAGCTCCTGCTCCGGTCGTACAGAGACCGGACAGCCCTGAGTAAGGCTCCCCGGACCCCATACTCCCAGAGCACCCTCCACAGGACACCACGGGGAACGTTCTATTGAGATCAGATCTCTTTTTCAAGGGAGACCTGGACCAAAATAGAAGAAAAGGTCCCCTATTTTTCCTCTTCTCGGGTTAATGTGGGACAGCCTTCAAACTAAGTCATAGAGTCACAGAGACACAGAAACACAGCGGAAGCGGCTGTCATCCAGACACACCCCCTGAGTGACATCAAAGCCTCGGTAACCCCTCAGCCGCGGTGTCTAGCTCAGGATCACATGTTTGACAGGCGGCGAGCAGCGAACTCTCCGCGTGGTGAAAGGGGGGCGGGCCACCAGTTTAAGGTTTGGAATTATGGGAGCTCTGATTTAATTGGAACAGCCAAAAAAGGATGACACCCAAAACGTCAATTTTTGACGCGTCAATATGTGACGACTTGGAATGAGAATGTGTTGATTTGGGAAGATGTAGGCATTTATTTTAATTACTGAAGAACTGAAATTGGTGCCGATTAGGAATCGAAACCAAAGAACTGCTTTGGGACCGTAACTGAAAAAAACCCAATCGGCGCCCAACCCTAGTCAGTGTTTTTGGTTGTTTTGGTCTAAACTTGACCCAGTGGCACCGCGGGGCTTTTAGGACACGACGTCTTACATCATCGTGTTCTCTGAGCGACTTTGAGAAACGGAGGATGTTTTCCTGGAAGGAAAAACATCACCCAAGCAACGTTTGGATAAAACTCCTCAAATAACCGAGAAAGCTGTTCCTGTACCTATTTATAACGATATAATTATTTAAACCAATTAGCGCCTTTTGTCTAACCCCCCCACCCCTCAGCCTCTCATTCTCCCTCATCTCTCTCGCATCCCACCCTCTTTGATTTATTTACTCTGCTATTCATTGTTCAGCATCTCCCTCATCCCTGCTCCTACTTCTCACATGTAATCATCCTTTTCTTCTGATCCATACCCCCCACCCCCCACATCCATGCCCATACTCATCCTCCTTCCATTCATCTTCTTCCCTCCGTCTGTCCTCATCCTCTGGTGTTTCCACGTATTAGATTGAAATGATGGATTGATCATTATTTGCTGCCATCACGCTTGGTGGTTTTTAGGTTATAGTTAAATGAACCTACTTTTACAATCGATTTATCTCATTATGAAACTATTTTTATTAATGGCATTTGATTGATCTGGTTGGGTCACCAGAATAAAAATCGAAAAAAAAATGTAAATGTTGTTTTCTAGGACATAGTTTCTGCAGAGTAGCAGGAATTTATTAGAAATTCACCTCTGAGTCGTGGCCGGGACTATTGCCATGAAGCAACCCCGCCCCTCTTCTCGTCACCCATCTACACACCCGTACAGCCCCTGTCAACCTCAACCTAACTTTACCGTTACAACAAAAATATGGAGCCATATTGGTTGCATTAGAATAAAGCAGAGCCAGCAGTTTGTGATCCGCTTAGTGGATTTTCTATAAAGCATTTTTTCTTCTGCTGCCGAATCACAACAATTTGAACAAAGAAATGCTAATAAATTACAATTTGAGCTTCAATTTCTTTATAAACGTCCTCCATCATCAAAAAATGTCATGAATTTGCTTTCCTTCTGTTTAGTTCTTGCAGGTCAGCTGGGATTCTCCTTATTACTTCCTCTCTCGTCTCTCCCTGAATCTGTCACAGCCGCCTGCAATCACTAATTAGGTTTTCTGTATTTAAGGTGGTGTCGTTCTGCACCGCTGCATCTTATATGTTTGGTTTCAGAGTTCTGTATGTTCATGTTTGTTATTCCATCATTTGGAACCACCTTTTGGTCATGTTGGAGTCCTTCAGCATCTGGGTTTGAACCTGCTTACGTAGCAACAAGAACATGTTAAAAATAAATCATTTTTATTGGAGTGTTTTTAATAAAACTCTGCAAGAAGAACAACTTTTAACTTACAGGAACAAATGCTGCTTTCCTCACATTTACAGTAATAAGAAACACTGCCTTTCGCTCAACTAAAATAATAAAAATAATAATAATTTCTATTTCAAAGACACATTATTTTCTAGTTATTTTGGGAGATGATTATAAAATACAAAACTTTTGTTCATTTTTTGGAACATTATTCAGAGTATATTGTCTGTGGACATTGTGCTGTTTGATTTTGTTTCTGTCTACTATGTTTACTGATAAAGTAAAATAATTTGGTTCAATTTAAATGAGTTAATTTTTGAAGCAAGAAATAAAAAAAAAGAGAAAACATTTCTTCACTACTCCCTAACTAATAAAAACTATATCGTGCAGGACTATTTAGAACCCTGGATGTTAAAAGCTATTTGAACACCATGCTTACCACTTTTTTTATCTTTAACTGTGAATATGACCTATCTTACGGAGTGAAAACCTAATTAATTAAGTATTTTACGGCAAGATTTATGAATCCACTGTGTTCTGATGATGGAAATGTTGATGGTTTATTTAAAAAATACATTTAAATACTAACAAAAATTGTTCAAATGCAATGCATTGTGGTCCATATTCCCAACTCTAGTCAGCATCGATGCACACTGGTTTTTCGCTGAGAATTCTGGGAAATTTATAGTGCCTGGATTTTAGAATTGTAGATTTAGACAGCTCAATAAAATGGCAAATGCAATATAGTTTGGACGTGGTCTAAGTAATGATGTTTGTTTTAAGAAGACAGAACAGTTGTTCTTTCTTCCACAGACCATAGAGGAGGTTCATGGACGTAGAGGATTAGATGGATGATTGGCTGATAAATAAAAAAGGTAAAAGAAGATGAAAAAAGATGCGTAAATTTGATTAGAAATGTCAAAACTCTTCACTTTTTAGCTAAATATCAGTATTCAAACATGTTCCTGAAAAATTTTATTTGACTTTTGCTCAAGGGCCAAAAAGTCCCCCAAAAAAACAGAAAAGTTTTTATCCCTGAAGTGTAATGTAAAGGATTCCTGCAGAGGTGCGGACATTTATTAGCATCTGCATCAAACCTTCAGAGTGAAAAAGGACATCTGACAGTTCAGGTTCAAGTGTTGAGCGATGGACAGACAGGTGGGAGGTTTACCTGGATATTCGACGAAGCTCTCTGTCCTTTTTGGGCTGATTGAAAATGAATACTTGCAGCTGCTCTTTGAATCATCTGTAGAGGTTTGATTGTGCAGGCTGGTGGCTGCCTTAGACAGACATTGCAGTAATCAAGCGGAGAGACAAGTGGCTGCAGAAAGAGCTGAATGCATAAACCGGGAAGAGAGATCTTCTGTAGTGGAGAATGCAGAGATCTCCTTAACCAGGTAGTGGAGGATGTGTTTTGGGATGAAAAAGCCAACTTTTTTAATAATCGAGAAATGAATTTTAATTTTCAAAATTTAAATATTTACCAGATAAGCAGAAATAGGCAATGACTATGGAGGTAAATATGTTTGGTTAACCTTTAAAAGCTCAGCACAACCTGCCACTCACAGCATTCCCTTAGAAAAAAATGCGTATGATCATTTTCGCTCTACAGGATCAGTGAGTGATCTACGACAATTATATATTTTGTGCAGAAAGTTTTGTCCATTTTTTTTTCTTTTTTACACAGAATAATCAACAAACTGTTGGCTTATTGAGGCTGCAGAAAACCAATCAGATTAAACAGAAACGTTCCCGTTCACAAACAAGACTGGATAACATCAGAGAGGCTGTTTTAGTGACAGAAAATTAAGATTTAATTGGACGCTGCTTTTTCCATCTAAACTCACTAAAGAACAACAATAAAAAAATAATGAACATTTTTATAAGGATAATTACTCCCATTCAAACGACACAGTTGATTATCTGTGAAGCTGCACGGCTCGCTCATTTCACTCATACATGTATATTTTAATTATAATGATCATCATTTTAAGAGCAGAACTTTTATGTGTTCATGAGAAAGAGCGGGTCAGTCGTAAAATAATAAAAAAAAATATACCAACTTTAAATAAGGAAAGAAGGAAAGTTGTAGTTTTTTGTGACATATTTTTCTGTCTAATTATTAGTTCATCACTCCCTGAACTGTAATTGTTAATATTAGAAACTTCATACAACATAGAAGAGTTTAAATGATTTATTTTTTCCAGTAATAATTTAAAATGATTTTTAAAAAAACCAATGATTTAATTTAACTGTTGTGAACTGGATTTCATTTTGGTTATCAAGGGTTCTCCAGATGGAATAATATGTGGATATCGGCAGAGTGGAGGACTGGAAAAGGAGATACAGGAGGAGGAGGAGGAGGAGCAGGAGGAGGAGGAGGAGGAGGAGGACAGGGTTGAGGAAGCTCAGAGATAAAGTCGTTTATAGGTGAAGCTTTTGGCTCGGTCGGGTCTCTCACAGACCAGTTTTGGGTTTTAATTTGAAAACAAATCTATCATCATTTGTTTATAACATTCTATCGGTTATTATGCAAGGTTAATCATATATTTCTATTGCCGTACAGAGACGCTTCATCTCTGAAAATTGCTTATTTCTAATAATTCTTTTTTGGTATTCAGTAAACATTTCAAGAGCTGCAGAGGAAGACGGGAAGTTTGATTTAATGCGTTCATCTAAAACCCACAGACGACATTCTGAGTAATTGCTGCAATAGCAGGGGTAACATGAGCAGAAAATACAAACAAAACTTTATTTTTTATGTGCTTTCTTTTATTTGTTTCCTCTTGCTTTGGTCAAGTTTAGCAAAAGGTGTCTGGCCGACTGGATGCATGCAGACATACGTATGTATGATGATGGACTGTATGTGTTGGCACTAGGGGTGTAACGATTAATCGACTGAATCAATAAATCGATTTATATTTCTATGATTCAATCAGATCAATCTGTCTGTGGCAAAACTGTTGACTCAAATAAAAATAATCTACTATAATTAATTTTAGAAAATATCATTTGGATTCGGACAGTGAGTCAGTGAACCAATATCGACTGAACCGGATCCACAAATTATAACTCGAGATTTCGCATTACCTGTGATAATGCTAGTGTGAACGCTATAAGCTGAACGTGGCTGCTGAAGATGCTAGTGCTGATAGCTGAAGATGCTAATATTGATAGCTGAAAACGCTAAAGCAGATAGCTAAAATCACTGAAGCTAATAGTTGAAAATCTCTGAAGCAGACAGCAAGATAAAATATTACGTAACTTCCAAATCAGCCTAGAAAGCTGGTAAAATGTCCAATTTAGCAAAAAATAGCTAGCATAAAGCTAAAATATTAGCTAAACTCCAAAATAGCCTAAAAAACTCCAAAATAGCCTAAATTAGCCAGAAAAGCTCGCTTAAACTTGGAATATTAGCTAAACTCCAAAATAGCCTAAAAAACTCCAAAATAGCCTAAATTAGCCTGAAAAGCTAGCTTAAACTTGGAATATTAGCTTAACTTCAAAATAGCCTAAAAAAATTAGCCAAAACAGCTAGCATAAAGCTAAAATATTAGCTAAACTCCAAAATAGCCTAGAAAACTCCAAAATAGCCTAAATTAGCCAGAAAAGCTCGCTTAAACTTGGAATATTAGCTAAACTCCAAAATAGCCTAAAAAACTCCAAAATAGCCTAAATTAGCCTGAAAAGCTAGCTTAAACTTGGAATATTAGCTTAACTTCAAAATAGCCTAAAAAAATTAGCCAAAACAGCTGGCATAAAGCTAAAATATTAGCTAAACTCCAAAATGCCCTAAAAAACTCCAAAATAGCCTAAATTAGCCAGAAAAGCTAGCTTAAACTTGGAATATTAGCTCAACTCCAAAATAGCCTAAAAAATTAGCCAAAACAGCTAGCATAAAGCTAAAATATTAGCTAAATTCCAAAATAGCCTTAAAAACCGAAACAAAACTACATTAGCCTAAACAGCTCAAAGCAAGACTATTGGTTAAACTTCAAAAAAGGAAAAAAAGTCTAAATTACCTTAAACTGCTACCAAGTAGCTGAAATATTAGATATATATTCAAAATATCGTAAAAAACGTGTCTGCTAAAGAGATTAAAAGTTGAATGGTTTCTATAGTTTTGAAGAGCTGAAAGTTTTTTGTTGTAAAAAGAGGCGTTTAAAGGTTCCGTAATCCACTTATAATGGAGTCAAAAAAGTGGTAGTTGATTGATTAGTTTAAGAAAGTTGAAACTTTCGAGCAGCCATCTCCTAAAATATATTTTAATAGCTGAAAGAGATGAAGGAGCTGCGGACGTTTAAGAAGCGTATGGAAGAAAAAAGATAATAATAATAATAATAAAGAAATAAAGAGAAATAGAAACACTATAAGAATCAAATAGCAGTAAAAACGAATGGTAACAAAACTATATATAGGTTTGTACTTGACATGCATGCAGCCCTTCTGTAAACAGTTATCTATGAATTGATAAGAATGATGATAAACATATTTTTGCGGATGTGAAGACCTGAATAAAATCCTTAATTTCAGTTGAAGGGCTCATCATGTCATTTACAGCAGAGAAAAGATAAGAGAACAACGGTGGGAGAGGATGATTTAAAAAAAACATATTACACACATTTTTGTCACTGAGTAAAATGTGGGCTTCTAGATCCAGCGACTCGTCGGATAATCTTCTAATAAACCCATCAGCTCGTTTTTGTGGACTTGATTAAGCTTCGCAAGAGTACCACGGTGTGACCTTTGGAGGAAGGTTATTACGCACCACGAGAGGCTGCTTCTCAGCGAGAACCGTCACATTTCAACAGGATTAAAAGGATAGAAAATGGATCATAACATTGTGCAGTTGTTTTTCCATTCCGCTGGTCATTTCATCTTACCTGATAAACCTGTTAGAGTGTGATGAAATGCTGATCCAAAGAGTTTGTGGTTGTTAGGTTTCTCTTTCAGGACTTTGATCATTTCTCAGCTTTTTTCAGCTCGAATGAATTACTTTTTTTGGTCATAATAACAGCTTTAGAGGAATTCATGCTGAGAAATTACAAAACAGAAGCACTCTCCCATCTGACTGTGAACAATCCTTTTTCTTCTCAGTTTCTCTCATCTGATTGATCAGAAACACCTGAATGTCATTGGAGGTCTTTCCCGTAAACATTCCTGAAGATCTCAACATCTTCTGATCCATTTTCAAAGCATTTTAAATGATACTGTCGGAAAACTGTTGTTTTCCAGGACATAGCTTCTGCAAAACCACAGGAGTTCACCTCAGTTCACCTCCAAATTCTGTGATGGGACCGTTGGCACAGAGAAAGCCCAGCCACACTTCCCATCATCCATCCGTAACACACTCTTCTGTTATCAGAAAATTAATTTGTCGGCGCGGGTCTTTGAAGATCTTTGATTCTAAACTTAAAACACATTGACATTTATACTTGGAAATAGTTCCAAAAACCTGTTTTCATCAAGATGATCACTCATTCTGGTGTTCCTTGACTGTTTTGGACCGTGCCCCTCCCCTTAAATCCAGAGACTTTTCTAATTGGTTAGTCCCTTGCATGTGGGGTGACTTAGTATATTTTTGGTCAAGATCTGGAGGTTCATATGGAGCCAAATCGTTATGTAGTAATGGTGTTTGACTAAAAAAAACCTAAATTGTCTAAAAAAGTTTTTGCAATTCTTATATAAATGTAATTATTTTCAGCTTATTTTTTCGGTTTTTCGGTTTCAAAATTAAAAATTTTAGTTTCAAAACTTTTTTGGTTTTGAATCTGAAAATTTCAGGTTTTAAACTTTTGGCCCCGTTGTGGCTCGTTGGGGTGGGGTTAGCACGAAGAACCAATCAAAATCGATAAGGGTGGTGACTTCAGTCCCGGTGAATTCAGCTGCGTTTCCAGTAACTCTGAAATTTCGCAAATTGGAATTTTGATAATAAATTCTCCTAATGGAAACACCACAATTTAAGAAAAAATACAAGTGTAAAAAGAAGTTTTTTTGTATACAAACTGGCTCTGAACCTTTACCTCAATAGGTTAACAGTTTTATCACACTTGAAACTGAAATAAAACAAAACAAACAACAGTATGTGAAATCTGTAGGCTGATTATTTCAGTCAATTTCTCGTCAATGCAGCTTTACTGTTATGTAACAGTAGCTACAGTGTCTTTCCTGGAGGTAAAATGTGAGTTTTTAGATTAAACTTATGATGCATTTTAGCAGAAAGACCCAGAAACTGTGAATAACCAAGAAAAAATAAAACTTCTATATTAGAGAAACAAATCCTATTCATTCCATTATTTTTCTCACTTTTCTTTTTCTAATTAAACTCTCAGATATGACCTAAACACGACAATAAAATACGCAGGTTTCTGATCGTTCTTCTCTTTTTGTCTGTCAAGTCTTAAAATAACCAGTGAAGCCACAGGAACAAACATGCAAACTCCCAGACTGAGCCATTGATTATTTTGTGGTATAGTTTCCTGCATTGATCAGCAGCAGATGACAAAAATAGATGTGCTGCGCCAAAACAAATCCAACGCAGCGGCGCCTCTTTGATTAAAAAGGAAGGAGGGAAAAGGCAGACACGTCAGTCTTAAGCCGACATTATCATCTCAGTCACATTCAATCCTCAAACGCAGCTGGACGGTGGACTCGCATCTGTCTCTCACATCTCTGAACCGATCAATACACTTAAGCCCTTTTGTTTCGGGTCGCCTGGAATGAAGGAACACAATTGTAGCGAGAAGAATGCTCACTTTCCCTCCTGAAAGTCCCGAACATTAGAATTCAGCAGTTGAAACTACTATTTACAGCTTTAGAATTATTCTTTAGTCATCCTTACAGGTGGATACGGACTTATGAGTGAAACATGATCAAACCTGTACAGGGAACGTAGGTAGACCTCAGGAATATCAAGGTCCTGAACCGCTCAGTGAACCATAGAGCAAGAATGTTTGTGCACATTTTCTCCTAAGTATTAGTCACATGCATCCATACTGGGGGTTGACTTGTACGGGTTCTGCAGATGTCGACAGAGTGTGTCTCTGGTCCCCAGCCCCATAAATAATGTATTATTCTTTGCAATAAGATTCCAGGGGTGAAGAAGAATACAGAGGTAAAGAGGACAAGACTTCCAGTTTGGATCTTGAGTTGGGAAAAGTGCTGGTTGATATCGTAAAACCTTTCCACCAATCATCGTGTGACGACAGAAGCTCCGTCCTAACGGGTCCATTCCATTTTTCTATGGACCTACGACCAACGAGGGACCAGAAATGGTACCAGTCGGTCCTGCTTTTCGAGTCCATTTTCAGTCCGGTCTGGACCGCTCAGTGGAAACGAGGCTTTAGTATCTCCGCATTCAGACGTCACTTCCTCTCTGATGTCACCGGTCGCAGAACCCCCTCACAACAGAGGGCTCTGCATCCCTACGCTTGGAGGGTTGGCCCTTAAAAACACTATTTTGGACAATTCTAGCACTACAAATGCCCCTACAGTTAGAGGGGTAGCGAGAAGGGAGGGCCCCGATTGGCTCACTGAGCAGTCTATGACCGATGAGATCGCCTGTGCCCCATATAGATGTTTTCCAGCTTACCGCATCATGAAACCTTAGCTTTAGTCTGTAATCGGGTTTGAACGGAACCAAAGCAGATAAATAAATCTTAAAAAAGACAAACTCTTAGGCTAAATCTGAATTCTTCCCACAACCCTCCAATTGCAGGGGCATTTGTAGGGGTGTCTGAATAGTTTTTTAAGGGTAACCTGTAGGGACTTTTCATTGTGTTTCACCCCTCAGGAGGGAGATATTGGTCATGCTGTGCTGCGGAGAAGAAACACATTTCTACACGTGAGCTAGCAGCTCTGCGCTAATGTAGATGACCAGCGACTAATGACGTCATCAAGGGAAGTGTCGTCCGAATTTAAAGATTTTTCCGTATCCGTCTCCACTTGGAGGGCTAATGTAGGGGAAAAGAAAAGCCATTAGGGGTGTGGGAAGAATTTGGATTTGGCCTTAGCTGTAAAGAGTGACAAAACCTTACTTTGTTTTCTGATGGAATTTAACCAAGATGAGAAGTTTTACAACAAATGAACAGTTTTTTTTGCTTAAGGATTTTTTTTTAATCAAGATTTCTCTTTTTTAAACCCAACGTTTCCTAAACCCGTCAGCTCTGTAGCTCAGATCGATAAAGTGCACTTCCAGCTAATCACAGTTTACCCAAAGATTATTATCAACCTGCAAGAGACTCAAGCTGCATTAATGAGAAAAAAACTTCCTTCTTCCTCCGCTTCTTGTGACGTTACAATTGGTTCACTTTAGGAGCACCCACACAGCAGCGACCAGAAATGACTCCCACTGACTGAAACCAGCATGAATATGGAGGAGAGCTCTTTCTTCCATCTTCTCGACAGGCACTCACCTGTCAGGCGGCGTGAGAGGAGCTCCTGCTTCCTTCAGAATCCCACAGTTGCTGTGATGAATAATAGATTACAGTTGTTTTAGAAGAAAACAGGAAGAGGACAGAGTGAGTCCAGCTATGGAAGGGAAGGTTTTTTAGGCTGATTTATGGTAAAAATGGTGAAAAAGAACGGATGTATTGAAGGAGGCTTTGTGGTGGATGCTGGGAAAACCTGGAGGAGCTGATGGATGTGGGAGAATTCAGACGATTTGGTTCGATTAGCCGTTTTGCTGCCATGACTCTGCGGTGTTAAAGTGATCATGCAGACCAGAGGGACAAAAAAAATGGAATACAAACATAGAAAGCATGAATTGAACTGTTAATAACATTAATGAGAGATGTTCCGAAATGGTAGTTAGCACGAAAAAATAGAAATCTAACTCCAAAAACAGTCCTTTTTCAGTTCATTTGAGAATTTTTGATATATTTTACATTTTCACCAAATTTTTTAGCTTTTTTTCTTCGATTTATCGTCCTCTGACAAGTAAAATCTTCCAAGTCTTCAGTTTAATTCCACATTTTCACATGTTTTTTGGATATTTAACCTGAAAACTTGAAAAAACAACATTTTTTATGGTTAATAAACTGCAGCAAAAAATTTTTCCTTAAAAAAAAAACATTAAGAAGTTCAGTTTTAGTGTGGAAAACTTTGAACTTCTTGAGCGAAATAAATAAAAAAAAAACAACTAAAGCTTTAAATGATTTAGTTATTGAGTCCAAACTCCAGAGGAAAAACAGAGTTTCCAGAGAAAAGAATCAATCTGCTCCCTTTCCTCGTGCATTTTTATTGGAGCTGTCAGGCGGTCGAAAATTATAAACTACAAACAAAGAAAAACTGTTTAAATTGGATTAAAGGCTGTTGGAAAAAAAGTCTTTCAGGTCATTTTACTGCAAACAGCAGGTTTTTTACAACGATTGTTTCTGCAGAACTTTGTTCCTTCATTTGGTTCCTCAGACTGACAGATGTTTGCTTCAGCTAAAGTGTGTAACGTGGCATCACCTCTGCTCCTTATAGACAGTAATTAGACCTTTTTGGTCGTTCAGAGTCTTGTTTGGATTTTCTTCATTTATGAAGGTTAAAGGTGAGCCTTCTGACTCTCCATCTTTGGAACCACTTTATTTTAAGAAGATTTTGTTGCTTCATCAGTATCAGGTGTTGAACTGTTGTTTCCGTCTCCTGTGTCTGTGAGGTCTGCACTTTAATGAAACAAAGATCAATATGTTGCTTGTGCGGAGGTCCAATTCCAGAGAAAACTTTAGTCTTCAATTATGCAGAAGAAACTTCCACCAGACCATTAGGGATCTGTGCAGAAGAAGGACTTTTTATTTTTATTCTATTTTATCACTCGACACTGATGGGAAACAAACCCAGTCAGGAAAAAGTTTGTTCAGCGTTTGTTTCACACAGGGTCACAAAAAGGAAGAAAAACAAAGAAAATGTGTGCTTGGATCTTGTGGCGTTGGGGGGCCTCTGCAGCAGTTCTGGTATTTTTATTAAAAACCTTTAAAAGAAGTTCTCTAAAAATTATTATTTAAATTATTTGGTTCAACAAAAGGAAAACACTTCACACCAAACACAATTTGTGCGTCAGAAACATAGAAAATCATAGAATATCATTCAAAACCAACTTATTTGAGCTTTTTAGTGTTTTATACTGTTCTTTCCTCACTATAAACAACCTCAAATCAGTATTCTGATCAGTGTTGGGCATCTCACTTCAAAAAAGTAATTAGTTATAGTTACTAGTTACTTCTCCCAAAAAGTAATTGAGTTAGTAACTCAATTACTGCATCTTCAAAGTAATTAGTTACTTGGAAAAGTAACTCGTTTTAAATTACTCTTTAAATATGGTAATATTTTGTATTTTTTCCTGCGTTACAAATAAAAAAAATAATTTACATTCAATAATAGATGATAACCGACAATAGTATACTGGTATAGTTTTCCAATGGAGTCATATTGTCTAAGTTTAGGATACACATGAGAGAGGGTTTAGGGAAAGAATTTTCAATATTTATTTGTCAGAATTATCACACAAAACACTGCAACAAGTGGTATATAAAAAATGTAACTTCATACAAAAAAGGTAAACGTTTCAACTATTAACATACTTCAAGTATCTTACCTACAACTATAATTAAACAAAATGGCTTAAAAAACTGAAAGTGCAAAACAATAATAAATGAATAAACTACAATTATTAACCCATATTTCTGCTAAGAGGAGCAGCTCTCTGCATCTCTTTTTTCTCTCCCAAAATCCCGCAGCCCCGCCCACTCGCTCCGGAGTCTGCTCACTGCGTTGATCTGTGCGCGCTCGTGTCTGTCTGTGTTGTGTGTTTTATAAATATTACCCCGTTTCTGCTAAGATGAGCTACTCTCTGCCTCTCTGTTGTCGTTTTATTAACTCCCGAAACTCCTCACTCCGCACCGGAGTCTATCCACGTTGATCTGCGTGTGTACGTGTCTGTGAAAAAAGAAAAAAAAGTGTGCGTGCCTGTCTGTTTTGTGTGTCACTGTGCTCGCGCGCGCACGTTTGTGTTGTGATTGTAATGTTTATATCCGTGTCTACCGCCTGTTTAGACACAAAAACATGATCACATTTGTCAATCGTGGCATTTTATTGTGAAAAACTGGTTATATTTTGAAAAGAAACCGGATTTTCTCATGTATCTTCATGCAACTTGGGGCGCGCAACACAACTTTCGGGTGCGAAGCGCCCAGCTCCAGCAAGATCATCAAACTTTGAAGTAACGCGCCGCGATTTACACGAAGTAACTATAACGGCGTTACAGCGAGGATGAAAGTAATTAGTTAGATTAGTAAATTACTTGATTTATAACGCCGTTAGTAATGCCGTTATACTTAAACGGCGTTAGTCCCAACACTGATTCTGATCCATTCACACATTTCTGAGTAATCCTCTAAAAACTCAGAGAGACGTTTTACTTCCGGGTATGAAAAGAGTTCACAAAAATAACTCATATTCATAAATAATATGTTCTTTAGTGTGTCAAAGGTAACATATGATCATATAAATGGACATAGTTTACTCTGAAAGGCTTAAGAAAGTCATGGTATGGTTCCTTTAAGTCAGGGGTCGGCAACCTTTGACAGTAAAAGAGCATTTGGGTTCGTTTTCTACCGATCAAAACCAAGAAGGAGCCGTATAGTCTTACTTTAGCCTTTAAGAAATTTGGATTTGCATTCATGACCTTCTTTTTGTTTTATTTTGTTTATTTTTTTAATAAATGTGAATTATTTTATATATTTTTAGCCTGAACAAAATCGAAAATATAAAAAGTAACTTGCATGTCTCAAAATTGGATTATTTAAAAAAAAAAAAATGTTTTTACCTCCTACCATTAGTAGAGGCCAAATTAGCGAAAAATTTCACCCGTTACTTAATTAAAAGCTGAACTCCAAATTAACATAAAACTCCTCAGTAAATTAAATCAGCCAAAAATGTTAGCATGTTGCTATAAGAAAAACTAAACTCTAAATTAGCCTACAAACCCCAGAAAATAACAAATTAGCATATATGGCTAAAATATTAGCTAAACTCCAAATTAGCATGAAAAACTCATTAGAGGTCAAATTAGCCAATAAAGCTAACGTGTAGCTAAATTACTTGCTGAACTACAAAAGAGTCTAAATTCTTCAGTAAACTAAATTAGTCAAAAATGTTAGCATGTTGCTAAAATAGAAGCTAAATTCTAAATTATCCCCAAAAAACTTCAGTAGATAACAAATTAGCTGAGAACATCAGCATTTTGCTAAAATATTAGCTAAACTCCAAGTTATTATAACATTTTTCAGTAAACTAATTAGTCAAAAACCTTTTGGTAAAATAGAAGCTAAACTCTAAACTACCTAAAACCCCCAGTCGACAACAAACTAGCAAAAAAAAAAAACGTTAGCATGTTGCTAAAATAGAAGCTAAACTACACATTTTTTTTGAAAATTACTATTATTTTATTTTTCTTCAGCCAGAGAGGCACCATAGAAAGATAAAAGAGCCCACATGTGGCTCTGGAGCCGCAGGTTGCAGACCTTTTGCAAACAAGATACAGACTTGGGACTCAGGGACTCGTGTCATTAGCAGGTGGAGACCAAAACCAAGATGGGGGAGAATCTGATTGCTCTCTTAATGAACTTTAAGATTTCTTTCTTATTTATATGGAAACAATAATAACAAGTTTATTAATGTTAATTCATTTTTTTTCCCTCCTCAGACTAATGCAGGACAGCAAGTCGTCAAACTGGGTCACAGAGAGACAGAAGTACCGCTGAAAGCGCCATCATTCAGACACAGCTCCTGCAGTAGATGGTGAAGCTCTTCGGGAGAATCTCTGAATGATCTCATGAACCCAGACATGGAGACGTGATTACTGGAGTTTAACTATTGTAAATGGGATGTACCAATGATGCTTCCACTATGAGGCTAAAAGATTTAGACATTAGCTCCTCCCACACACGTCTGGAGCATCAAGTCTATCGATGCATTTTTGGACGAGCATCAAAGGAGGCGTCCAATACAAATTGCATTGCTGTAATAAATTAGTTCTGTAATGAGTTATTTCCAACACGAGTAACACTTTAAGTCATTTTGAAAATTGGCCATTTAATAAGTGAAATTTAGGAGAGCATGGACCTTTAAAAGAAATAAATTCAGAATTTAAAACATCTATTTTCCTGTTTCTTTCCTGATCAGAGAAATGTAATCAGATCTTGTAAAAATGAAACAAAAATCTGTATATTTGCTAAATTCTTTGCTTGAGAGCTGCCTTGTCTCTCTTTAGCTGGATTTATTTATTTGTTTGGCTTTGTGAGTCTCAAATCTGAGATCAGCAGCTAAGCCGATTACCGTTTCCTCTGCTGCATTACGCTGGAAGCAGCAGGAAAAGCAGCGTTCCTCCTTTCTACTTCACTACATCCTCTCTGTCATTCAGTTTCCTGGACCAGGAAATGTCTTAAATTAAAAAATGGAGTGCATACTGATCATTTATTCTGTCCCGGACTGCAAGGACCACATTCTTTTTCATATTCTTTCTAACTGGCCTTTGAGTGGAACTTTCACTCCTGCCACATGCTTAAAAACTCACCAAAATTTCCACACATCAGGTATCTGGTGAAAATGAAATTTGGATATAAACCGAAAAATGACGACATCACAGAAGACAAAAATAAATAACGAAAAGAAAAAAAAAGAACTAAAAAAAATGTGAACTCCAAGGAATGTTGATTTTCGAATTTATAGATCCTGAACGGTGTTACCCGGAATTTACAGGTCTGCCTATATATGTATGTTGCGTAAAAAGGACGCCGGTATTGTATTAACGTGTGTTATCGTGTGGAAACGTCGCCTTAAAAACAAAATATAGTTAATATTCAAATAAACTAAATATTTTTCTTTTTGGATAAAAATGTAAACAAATTTTTGTTTTTCTTTAATTTTTCTCGCTATAGGTTTTTTTTTATCTGCACATCAAATAGATGTAAAGCTTTTGTTGTTTCTTGATTTATATCTCAGCTGCAACAATGTTCCAGCATTGGAAAACGGACTTCCAAATCCACTTCCAATCTGCTTCCACGCTTGAAAGCTCCTCTGTTTAAAACCTGCTTCTTGACTGTAAATGTTTTTAAAGGAAGTGTGCGTAATAAGGCGGTCGGACCAACTCACCCATCCTCTGTGTGGACCCCAGACCGTCCTAATAAGCACCCCTCAGAGTTTCCATGAAAGGCCTCTCTGCAGGAGCCTTCGGGTGCATTCACCGCGCCTCCTCTACTTACTGTTGGAGGAGGCGACCAGCAGAATACAGGCCACCAATCTGACATTTCCTGCTACAAAGTGATTAATGAGGTAATACCAGGAAATATCGAACATTCCCGCTCGCTATTACAGGTTGAGTGTCGGATGTTTGAAGCTCCTTTTGTTTTACACCTTATAACGCCGACAGAAGAGTTTGATTTGCTGAAGAACTTATGGTCACTTTATGAATGAACCGGTGAAATAATGATAAAAGTAAGCATGAAAACAAATGATTAAACCTTAGGTGAGGAGAAACAATCTGGGAAAGATGAAAGCATATTGTGCGATAACTGGAGAAAAAAAAAGCTGTAATTTACCTGGAAATGATGGATGTAAATTAGACCTTTCAGAATTTTAATCACCTCAGTGTTTCCTTTTATATCACAGGATGAGTCAGGCAGAAGTCCAGTCGCTGAACTGAGATGCTCTAGAAAAGAACGAGAGAATGCCACAGGTGTGCGTTATAAAAACGGATCTGCAGCCAATAAATCTGCTCATTTGAGATGTAAACAGATTTTTTTTAAAGCTCATGTTACTTCTCTACATTATTCCATCTCTGAGCCTGCTCTTCATTTCCTGCTGGTTCAGACACAGAAGTGTCCAAACCTCGCCGTGAGCATCACCGGCGTCATCCTCAAGGAAAGGTGTGAGGTCTTAATGACCTGCTGGGAATTCTGCAGCAGCAGCAGGAGGCGCTCCACAGACGCCGTTCTCCAGCCGATTCCTGGTCGGTGGCTGTTCTGGTGCTAAAAGGTTCGGTTTGTTCTTTTCAAATCCACCTTCACCTCAGCAGATAAGAACTAATTCTGGATCAGCCAAATAGTGAGTTTCTGGGTTCAGTTCTAATCAGACCTCAAACAAAATAACAAAAAGACTAAATTATTTAAACTGAAAAATTAAACATTTTTTACAATACACATGTATTTGAGAAATAAAAATACATCTTATTGTGAAATCTGTGAGAAAAAAAAACTAAAAATGAGCATCCATAACCTTAAAAAAAACAGGTGCAGGTGACCTGCATCACTGGTTGCCATGGCAGCTGGGAGAGCCTGGATTGTCCTGTTTGGGTCAATCCTTGGTTTAACACTGGGGTGTACGTGCTAAGATCCAAACGCTTATCGAGACCTCAGGAAATTTATTTTTCCATTTAATTAACACTTTTATCTTATTTTGTCATCATTGACCAGGAAAAAAAAGCAGGTTAAGATGAACTGATAAAGCAGGGATTGATTCTGGGTCCCCCTCACTGTCCTCATACTAATGTCACTTTATTTTTTACAATATCTTACTGTAAATTTTTTTTTAAAGAAAAATATTTAGATTTGTTCAAGTAAAAAAATAGACTTAATTTAGATCAGGCTGCATTTTAATTCAAGTGAATTTTTCTAACTTTTTTGCTCAAAATAAATAAAAAATTAGCTTAATTTTTTGGCATTTTAGATTTATTTTTTTTACTTGTTCTGTCCAGCAGCTGAGCAAACAGATCAGAGCTTAAGGCTTAAGGCCATCTGTGTTAGACCGATTTTACTGTTACAAAGGGGGTTTTGAATCTTTGGACACATGAGGTGTATATTTGTGTAAACCCTACTGTGTTTGAGGCTAAACTTAGTTTATATCAACTATACTTATATATTTTTCTTGTTAGAGTTTATTTCTAAGGATAATTTTTACACACAAGTTTGATTTTTATTTTTCTTAAAAAATAGTTTATTAATTTAGTAAAAAATAAAAATAAATACATCAAATTGTGTGTCTGGATGACAGCCGCTTCCACTGTGTTTCTGTGTCTCTGTGACTGATACTCGGGTAGGGTATCTTTTTTATCATCGTCTCCATGAAAATAAGTAAAATATCACAGTTCTGGAGACCCAAGCTGGCTGTCCGCACTCCTCGCAGTGGCGTGTGGAGCGGGCGAGTGAAATAAAGCCAGACATTCGAGCGCTGCACGCTCTCATTCTCGCCCTGTCAGCGGTCTTATATGAGCCCGCCCACTATCACAGGAAATGCCAAGGGATTGGCTAGGACTTCAAAGTACTGAACAGAGTAGAAGTGATTGACATGTCCAAAGAGAAATAGACCTTCAATGAAACTACGCACCGAAATGCGGCACCGTTTGCAGCAGCTTCTTTTGGTTTCAGTAGAACTGCGTAAATCATAACGTGTCCTACTTGGAACTGAATATCGATGCCTGTGATCGTGTATCACGTTAATAGTTGTTTTAATGAGCCTGAATTCTTCCAACCACATTTTAAGGAGTTGCTGTGTCTCATTGTTGCTCCACTACTTTGTTTACATCCCATAATATCTGGCTAAGGTGGGCTTTTTGATCCAGTTGTTCCACTCCGAGCACAGAGTCTATTCAGACTGAGGAAACTGAGCGAACCAGATAGGAAACAAACCGAGACCACCTTGAAAGATAGGTCAGAGACCTGGACCCGGACCAGAGTCCACTTAGGTGTATTCAGACTGAAAATTTGTTATCAGGGAAATGAACTCTGGTTCACCTTAAACTAACCAAATGTGTCCAGTCTGAATACACCCTTAAACATGCCGTCAATAGATATCCTGTAAATATTTTCTATTCTACATTTTATGTACTTAAGACAGTAATAATTGTAATTTATTTTTTTATTAAAAGCCAAGTTAGATTAGCAATAAACCAAATCACGACATTATATCAGTTAATGTTCAGCTTTTGTTTTTAAATAAAGAAGTATCGCCATGTCGGTTTGAGAGTAAAATAAAACTGAAAACCTGACTTTACTTAAGTGTTCAGTAGGAAGATGTTTTTTCTTCTTCTTTTTTTTAAATAAATCATAAAATTTTATGAGGTTTCCTTTAAAAGAAATGACTCAAAATCACCAGACTTTAACTGGAGAATCTCCTTGAAGGGTTTTCCTGTCATAACAGAGATTTAAAGCTTTTATTTTTCTTAAACTGGTTTTGTTTCTTGGACATGTCACCAATACAGGAACTGAGACTGAGCAGACGGTTGTCTAAAATGTTGAAATCATATTTAAATGTCAGATATTTTTGTCTCAAAAGGTTTACAGCAGTGCTTTATTGTATGTTTCGTTCCCTTTCTATAAATCATAATTTAAACATTATTAAATGATGTGTTTATGGTATGTTCTGTGAGCTGCAGGATTTTCCCCTGAAGCTCTAACCAAATTAAAGTTTTTACCATGACTAAATCATGGATTTGAACAATGATTAAAGTTTTGGTGCGGACACTCTACCACTAGTACACGGAGTGAAATTGTGAATAATCCATCAATTTAAACAAGTCATGTTTACATGCACAAAGAACAGCAATATTGTAATATCCTCTTAAATATAAATAAAAGTTTGACAAAAATAGGAAAATTACAGAGTAAATTTCTCTGTTAAAGTCTAAGTTTGGCCACAAATTTCTTTCAACGAAATGGTTATCATCTCTTTTTCTGTTGTTGCTCCTTATTAGGGTATTTGGGGTCAATTTCTTCGCTTTTTGAACAAAAGTTTGACCCCTCCCAAGTCACCAAAACAGTAAGCAAAAATTAATTTTGGGCATAGTGAATGAACCCCTCCCCCAAGACGATGACATCACGGCGAGCGAAACCTTTGAAAAAAATGAATGGGCCAAAATCGCTTATCGAGCCGACAGATAAATAAACCTTAAACTACACAAACGAAATCAAAACAACAGGTATCCAAGAGAATAAATTATTATGGGATGGACACACTACCCACGGCTCGGCAGCCATTTTTACGGCGAGTTTGCCGTTTGCGGTTTTCAGGAAACTTCACACACATGCCGCCAATTTAAGTCCACAACCACCACAAACGTTTCATTGACCTTTGACCTTGGGAAGAAGCTGCCATCTTGAAATTAAAAAAAAAAAAAAAAAAAGGCACCTTTAGTACCAGAAACAAGTGAAAACTCATCTTTGGGACTTTCATTGGTTGTCTTGTTAAATATGGGAAAATGAACATTTTATTCGGGCGATTATCTTGACATTTCACGCACATGGGGCCAGCTTAAGTCTGAAATGCCCCCTGGAGTTCAGTGACCTTTTGACCTCGGGAAGAGGCCGCCATCTAAAATTGTCAAATAAAAACACAGTTAGTACCAGCTACAAACAAAATCTCATCCTAAGGATTTGTATCAATCATTTCCTAACTTCTCGGGCATAACTGGGAAGCAACTGTGAAATAAATGTTGCAATTAGAAGTTGTAGATTTTAAACGGCGTGTGCGTGGCGAGCTTGCAAAAGTGACTTTCTTTTATTACTCACGTGTTTTTCAAGGGAATATTGTAAAAATGCAATATGTTGATTCTTGACTAAAGCTGAACAAAATGGTGTAAACCAGGATAAGAAGATATTAGGAATGTGGGCGTGGCTAGCCAAAAACCTCTGTTTCTAAGGAAATCCAGAAGTTTACTTTTGCAGATTCTTCTGAAAGTTGCATAGATGCGTTCCGTATCTCCAAATGACCAAAACATAAAATGGTTGCTATGGAGGTAAAATGAACAGAAAAGCCGCCATTTGGAAAACAGTGGTTTTTACATAAATTTGTTGCATACAGCTCATACCAGCCTTACAGATGGGGGTGTCAGGGTTGCGTAGTGGTTGCTCAGCAAGTGATGTCAGGTCCAAGGGGGGCGGAAGTAGCGCATAGTGAAAAAGACAGAAATGGATTGTCCAAAAAAAGACTCAAAGTCAGTTCTTGGAACCAAAGTGTGTGACGCAACGCCGCGCTCATCCCTCCTGCCTCTGCAGGGCCATGAAAGCACAGCAGGAACACTTTCTGCAAACAGATCAAAACAGTCTGGATGGATGGAGTCTACAGGGAGTGATGGGAAAAAAGTCAGTTTGAGACACGGAATAATTAAGGATTACAGAAAAAATGTGTCATCCACTATACACACATTTATTCTTCACTGACAGGTTGGAGTTCAGGATCAAGAGAAAGCCGCTTCTGCTGTCACTTCAAAATAAAACTTTTTCATTCAAACAGGAAGTAATCATTTTAATAATTTACAAGCCCATAGAGTTGTTTTTCTGGTTTTATTAATACTTGTTTTACAAACATGTCCAGTTTTAAAGTTATGTACTGTGAGAAAAATGTTTCAATCACAGCTATTAAGTCTCTTTAGTTTGTGGTTAAGAACAAAAACAGCAGAAGAACACTCCACAAAAGCTGTTTTTACTCTATTTTTTATTTATTAGTGGATGTATGCTCCTTAAACATCTTAATTCTGTCTCATGGACCAGCCCCCTCCCTTTATTTCCCCAAAAACCTCCAAACAAACTGGTTGATTGATTGGCATTTCTGCATTGTGCGTTCACTGAGCTCCGGATATCTGCATCAATAAAAAGACGTTTTTCGGAAAAAATGTTGAACACCAGAACTGATCCACATAAAATCGATTAAACAGTTTCAACACTTTTTTCTGAAAAACTGCTTTGTTTTACTGCGGAATGTATAAAAATGACAAAAAGCAAAGTAGCGGACTGAGTTTGGCCAAGTGGCTGCTTGGGTTCGCTAATGTCCGGAGTTCAGTGAACGCACCTTTCGCAGATTCTCTTTGACCCTGAAATCTGTCAAGCGATCTGTTTGTTCTGAGGTTTTAGTGAAATAAAGGGAGGAGAGTTAGAGGGGGATAGACACACTAATATAATAAAAAAAAATACACTAAAAAAACAACTTTTGTGGAGAGTTCTTCTGCTGTTTCTGTTGTTAGCCACAAAATAAAGAGATTTAAAGTCTCTTTTAAGTGAAGTCTCAGTGCGGGAAAGGTGGAGGGGGACGCTTCATTCTTCATTATTGATTTTCTCGTTATCATGAGAAAACAAATTTTGTTTTCCCGTGATAATGAGTTGTTACTCTTGAGAAAATGAATTTCGTTATATCGAGAAAATAAATTTCATTTTCTTGTTATAATGAAGTTATAGTTTTTTTTAATTTGATAATGAAGTTTGTTTACCCGTGATAAAGAGATATTATCTGGTTATCACGGGAATATTATAAAAAATAAAGTGGGGCAGGCCGTTTTCGGCTTCCGTACTAAAGCAAATAAACTAAACTACAAATCCATTAACAGTTAGTATTTTCCTTCAAAGCCCAAATAGCAAAAAAGCAGGCCTAAAAGAGTGAGTGTGGCTCCAGAGCCTCAGGTTGCAGACCCCTAAATGTAGGGAACCACAGGAGATATATTTTGTGTGACCATAAGGCTTTGCAGCTGTTTTCATCTGGAATCACATGAAAGCAGTTTTCCAAATGCATGCAGAATGCAAAGCTTTGTGTCTAAATCCGTCTGTCGCTCATCCTCTCATGCGTTTTCTTTATCGACACCTGTTAATTTGAAAGCAAATTCTGTTTGATTCTCTGCGAGCAGCGTGTTGATAAAGAGCTGGGATAACACGCCGAATTGCTTGGCCGTCCTGCTCTTTCCCCGCGTCTCTAATTAAGATCCCGGTGCTGCAGCACTAATGTTAATTCACAGGTGTCTGCTGCCTGCCGGTCACCATGGCAACCTCAAGGTATGCCGTCTAATCCGCAGCGCGCACACACAGAATTTTTTATTCCTGCTCTCTTATCAGAGCTGATTAATCTGGACAACAAACACTGCTCGCTGTGGCGTGGGCAACAGCCGCTGATTTTGCCCTGAACAGGAAATTGAGGCTGTCTGGTTAAAGTCAGACCTTCAAGTGCAGTCTGCTTAGTAAACAAAGTGTTCCGCTTTGTTCATGAAAAATCAATAAGCTTCAATTCATGGTCACTCAGGCGCACAGTTTTATTCTATTTGGATCATGTGAGGTTCATGAGTAAAAATATACAGTCCTGCACTAAAAGCAGTGATGCATGTGTGCGTTTGAGCTGCACAAACCACAACTTTTTACCACTGGTGTTTGACAAACGTCTGTGAAAATGAAACAGAATTACATCTTTGTCGGCTAAACTTCTGTGTCTTTACGCATATTTCATTTTATAATCTGATGTGGTTAAGCTTTATCACTTCCTCTGACCCTAATTGTGTTTTCATCGTATCTAATTGAGTGGTGTCCTATTGAATTTCAATAATCTTTTATGTGGCTCCACCATTTACTCCGCTCAGCAGCTTCAGTGTGAAAGTAAACAGACACAAATGGCCTCTTTCATCTCAGCTTGTAGGGAAGCGAAGATGATTCATGTTTTGGACGTGCGGTGTCAATCAAACAAAGCTAAATGGGATGTTTTCACTGGCTGTGACAGGGGCAGATAGATGTTTGAAGAGCGTCACGCTGCACCAGGAGGCGAAGGGGAGCTCCAACAGGAGCCGGGGTTGTGGAGATGACACTGTCAGGTGTTTCACTGTTGAGGACGTCGTGTCAGGATCCGCCACTCTGACAAAAGAGATGAATAATTTGCTGCTTTGAAAGAACAAACAGTTCAGCTTCCATATCTCTGTAATACTGAGAGCAGTTGGGGAGGAGAGGAGCTCACTCCTCTTCCACAGGCTGCTGATGGCTGGTTAATGTAACCGCTTTCATTTCCTGTCATTCACTTTGTTTCATTATTTTGATGGAAAGAAGCCAGGAACATTTTTATTTCTATAATTAAAACCAACATGGGTACCATAAAAGAAGTTTAATCATCCAGGGGGCACTTTAAGGCGTGCGTCTCTCTGGGATAGTTCTGTGTTTGTACGACTTACCGTCTTTGGTCGGTTTAATTTTTTTCTGTTTCTATGAAAACGTCTTTTTTGTGATCAAGACTTTGGAATATGAGCATGTATTTTTTCATCTATTGTAGATTTTCTATTATTGTTATTATTATTACCATCTGTCATATGTGCCATATTACATGCAACTTATTATTAACATGTTTGAGATAAATCTCAATAGCAATTAGTTGTTATTAAGCTGTTAGAAATTAGAAGCTGGGAAAAGTACAGGGCATTGGGATTCTGTCCTCCATTCTCATCTACCTTTCCTCCTCTCCTCTATTTTTTGTCATTTATTTCTCATTAAGTTCTCCATGCCTGTTTGGTGCAGTGCGATTCATTTGTTGTTCCTCTCTGGGGGAGCGGGGGAGATTTCAGGTGGATCGTCTGTGCTCCTGTCCTCGGCCGTGGATCTCGCCTCTTGCTTGACTTGTGCTCCCCCAGGCAGTCTCCCAACTCCATTTGGATAAATGATTGTCTGTGGACCTCGCCTCTGGCTCTTCTTGCACCCCCAGTTGTCCCCCAACTCCCTCTGGATAAATGATGGTCTGTGCTCCTGTTCTCGGCCGTGGACCTCGCCTCTGGCTCTTCATCCGTCATGTGGACATTCCTGATGTTTCTTCTTCGTTTTCCCTGGAATAGTGTGTTTTTAGGAGTTTTTCCTTACCAAGAAGGAGGGTCTAAGGGATCAGGATACCAAATTTAGTTTAGTCTGTTTAGCTTAGTTTGGCAATCAGCTGTTGTTTATATTTTATGACTAATTCTATGTTTTTGGACAGGTTCAGGAGTGAAGCCCATTGAGACAACTGTTCTGTGTAATTGGGCTATATATTGATAAAATGGAATTGAATTGGGGCTCCATCACAGACTGACACCCTGTCGAGGGTGTACCCCGCCTTCGCCCATAAGTAGCCTGGTTAGGCGCCGACACCCCCTTGACCCCGAAAGGGACAAAATGGTTAAGAAAGTGAATGAATGAATGAATTCAATCCTTATGGATCGGACATGGAACTGTTATCTGCCTCACACTATCGTTACTATCTGCTTCAGGAATTTCTACAACCGTTCGTTTTTCCCGCTTGTCTACTTTCGCTTGCAAGCCAACATGGCCGCTGTGAGTCAGCTGATCGAGGACATTTGACACAAACTGGACTTTATCTTCCCAAATCCTCCAAAGTTTATCCTTGGAGACTTCAATAGCTTTGCTATGGTTCAGTGGAGGAGAGCAAACATCTGGACAGTATTGGATCGCTCCAGGACTGGACGTTTACAACAGTTGTAACAATATTCATAGTCTCTTCCTACATCTCCTTATGAGTGGATCCTAATATACCATCAAAAAAGGCTGTTTATCCAAACAACAAACCACGGATTACCAAGGAGCTCAAACTGACTATCAATACAAAGAAAAGGTCATTCTTTGCAGGCAACCCTCTTGGAAAAACGGCCGTCTTGAAAGAAGAGTGAGGGAAATGGAAAAAGACAAATTATGGTACAAAGGAAAAATTAAAACACAGTTCAGGGGGGTAACATTAGAGCCACCTGACAAGGACTCAAAACTATAGAGAACTGAAAAAGCCAAGCAACATGTCATTATTCAAGGTGTTTTAGACCCTGAATTACCTAATGTTTCAAAACCCGTTTTGAAAATGTTGATTTTAAAGCGCTGAAATCCTCCCTTCTACCACTTTATGATGGATAAAAAGCAGGTCACTGCTCTGTTTAAAGAGAACCAACATAAAGACGGCCCGATGTGCTCTGAGGGCGCACACTGAGCTTCTGTGCTCACCATCTGGGTGGAGTCTTTTCCACGCTCTTCCAGCTGTGTGCAAACAAATGTCAGATTCTCTCACGCTGGAAAAAATCTATAATAATTCCAATTCCTAAAACAAATCATCCCAGACATCTGCTTGAGTTCAGACATATTGTCCTTCCATCATTTATCATGAAGGTCTTTGAGAAAAGAGGAGATTATACCTTCAGTGCTCAGAAAATCAGACCCCCAACAGTTAGTGTATCAAGCTTCTGATTCTCCTCCAAGAACCACAGCTGGACTGGCAGATTGTATAAACTAGTGTCCGCACATTGTGATGTCACAAAGTGGGGAACCGCCCCTTCCAGAAACAGTCTGCGCTGTTAGCTCCGCCCCCAGACAAACATAAACTCTTACTTTCACCACAAAGATAACGGTGGTCTGCAAAATGTATGTGCACAATACGTACGTCCATCTTTGTAAAAATTCAATTTTTTTTTGTTTGTGTGGGAAAAACGCGACAATGCTGAAGGCAGCTTTAGGTTGACGTCATGAAGTGGGTGGAAATGACCCACAAGGGCGGAAAGGCGGAGCCTCAGAGATAGATTTACTTTACCTTTAGGTAAGGAATGGTCATGAAAATAACTATTATTTCATGAAAAAATGGTACTTCAGTGTGATAAATGTATTCTATTATACTATTTATGAAAATAGTTTACTCAATAAGGCTTAGAATAGCAGGATGTAGGCCCTTTAAAATAAAAAATACACATATTTGTATAAAAAAAAAACGACTTTTTTAAAACACATTTTAACAAAAACATTTAAGTGTAAAATGAAAAAAAAAAGTAGAAATGTTTTACTTTGTGGAATGAATATACAAAGGAACTGATCTGAACTCATTTAGGGAAGAATAAACAGTTTTTATTAATAATATTAATAATAACAGGAAGTTGTTGATTGTATTAAACAAAAAATTAAATCCCGTATGACTCTAAGATAAAAACAAGACGTCACTGGTAAAAAACATCTTACTTGCACTCTTCTCTATTATTCTTTTTTTAGAGCAATTCTACTGATAATTTTGGATTTTATAGTTTTAAGTGTGATTTTTGTCTGTGTACTGTTATATATTTAATGAATTTAGTCAGAAATACAGAACTTTAGTTTAGTAACATTTAATTTATCACTAGTAAATAAGTTATTTATTTTTGTTTATTCATTTTTGTCGGATGTCAAAGAGTTTTCAGAAGGAAGAAGACTAAACTCTGTGAATACGGTCTTTATATTTTATTTCATTATCTTTGCTTTTATTGTGTTTTTCTTTGACAAATTTCTCTTTTTCACTATACAAAAGTATAGAAAACTTTCCTCCTAAACTTATAAATAATTATTCATTATTAAATGATATATTTATAGAAGTGATGTCATGTTTGAACTTCCTCAGGAGTTCGGTCTCCGGTGACCTTTATAAACTAATAACTCAACATCCAGCGAGCTGCAGCTGACTCCGGATTATTTTTACAACACTGACCATTAAAGGGAAAAAAAAGTTAAATAAATAAAAAATAACTTCTTTTCCCTTCACCTGTGACAAATGGTCCTGGGGTTGCTATGGAAACACGGGCACGGTGGGTTCGGGGTGACATTATTGTCGGCTCCGGAGCTCACGGCAGCTCCGAGATGAAGCGTCTCCAGTGATCATGGGGGGGCAAGGCCAGCCTCACAGGTTAGGGGCAACAGGGGATGGGGGGGGGGGTGTCACTGGAGGCTAGAGCTAGAAAAAGAGCATCACTGATGGAAGCACCACATCTGGTGGAAAGGTTTATTCTGCGACACACGTCTCTGAGCAGATCTTTTTTGGTCCAAATGTGACTCCATAGCTTTTATCAAATGAATCAACTGGGCTTTGACCATCTGTGGGTCAATATAAAGGTTTCTGTAGCTGCAGAAACCTCCTCAGGCTGACTTATTTACCTTTTAAAACCGTTCTCTGATGACCTGCTCTCCAGCATACGGAAGTGACAGAAGAAACCACAAAAACTCTAAAGTTTGGCAACAAAGCCTTTATAATTTAAGTTCCTTTTGGTAAGTTTATCTGCCCTCAGCCTGACGGTTGGGGTGCAATTTGTCATAAAGAGTTGCCAAATTTTCCACACTCCAGGTTTAATGTAAGTCAGGAATTAAAAGTGAAATTGTACAATTTTTTTCCATCAAATAAGCCAGAATTTAACAGGACAAAAACAATTCAAATCCAACCCAATATTTAAATAAATAAAAAAGATCTCCACTCAACGCTCAAATGCAGGCAGAACGCTGCCAGCGCTCCTGTGGGAACGAAGAAGAGGCGGCGCACAGACAGCAGGACACAGGTGGGACTAATCACAGTCGGGTGACCAGGAACAGGTGTGGGAAATTGGATCAGAAAAAAACAGATGATCGGAGCAGATTATGGCACCAAGCGACAACGAAACAAGATGTTTGTTGATGTTTGGAGACTTATGCCAAAGAATGTTAATTTACCTGTGATGTTCAGGTTGTAGTTAAAGTCCTCCTCCGATGGAAAATACAGTTTTTGAGTTTTTAACACGTCTGTGTGTCGTTTTTCTTATGAAAGAGAACAAATGTGATAAGAAATTTTTGCCTTTTCCAGTATCTCTCATTTTAAACTGTCACAGACTCTGTTTGAATGAATGATCTTCTTTCCATCAACAGCTCTGCTGCACATGCACTAAACCCTCATCTGTTCCTAGTGTCTAGTTCAGGTTCTGGAGAAGAGAAGATGGTATCTTCACATTGACTGCAGTCAAATGAGCCGCCGTTCACATTTCTGTGGTCAAATCAGCATCACTGGATTTTTGGTGTGAGTTTCATCCAATACTTACGGTAGCAGGACTGAGAACGCTGGAAAATCTCCACCAGACTCCACGGAGCTTCTTGATGTGACCACGGAAATGTGAACGGCGGCTCATTTGACCGCAGTTGGAAAGGATTGTAAATCAATGAAAGAGCATTTTGATGTTAGCTTTGATTATTTTATCAAGAACTCTGAGAAACCAATGATTGAATGTATTGATCACAGTCAATAAACATTGGAGAATTAGCTAAAAGAGTCTTTGGTGAACTGGAAGGAGAAAGAATCAGGATTTTGGAGGAAGTTCTGTCCATGAAGATCTTCACTTCCTCGTCCAGCTGACATCCGGATCAGAACCATTTTTGATACTGCTTGACATTTTTATGTAGCTTTTTATGAAGATTTAAGCTAGCGAGACACAGAACTATTATCAGACGGGGTTAGGCTGCAAAAGCCACGCCTCCTCAGAAGAGATTTTGGAAACAGACACATGAAAAATGGCTTTCAAAGACATTTAGATTGTGGGATTTTAGTTAAAAACTCTATAATCATACATAAAACACAACTGGGAACATTTTTTTTAATAAAAAAATTGTCATGGGGGGCTTCAACAAATGGCAGCACAATGTCATTTGCCTGATGTTTTCAACGTGTTTCTATACGTTAACACTCACAGACGTGTGCAGCATTGATGCTGATTTGCAACAGGAAACCTTTGGAATGGAGAAATATTTAAATAAAGCGTCTGGAACGTAAACATTCTGGCATTTCCGCAGCCATCCCTCCATAAGACAGACGCGCCCTCGCCCTCTCCTCATTCCTTCACTCGGAGATTGCTCGTCTCTGTTGTTGCCATAGCGATTCCAAAGCCAATAACAGTTCTAAACCTTTCCTCTATCGAGTCGGGAAAGCCAGGGAGGAAAATTGCCCCAATCAAATTTGCCCCACACTATTGTCACTCCCCGCCGCATCCAAGCACCCACTTGTAGACCCTCAGACTGCCTTCCTCGATGCACAGAAGACACTTTCATAAATCAATTTACCAGCTGTGAGAGACATTCAGCAGCGGATGGAAACGAACAATGGCAGATGGAGGATATTGGATCATTTCTTTCTCTTAGCGTGCAGCAGAATCCCGTGTGCAGCTGACAAAGAGAAGCTAATGGTATATCTGAGGGTGCGGGAGCGTGAGGGATAGGAATTAGTGACGGTGACAGGAAGTTTGTGGCGCTTGCGTCACATTCAGAATCAAAGATAAATCCAAAGTTGTCTGAAGTCAGAAAGCTGAATGACGGAGCAGAGAGGACGAGTGCTTGGAGACCTGAGTGTCTGTGATTCACTGGAATCTGGAGAAATAGAATAATAATAAAACATTAAGCTGATTGATTACTAAAATATTGATCTTTCTATTTTTACATCGTGATTTCCTTTTTTTAACAAAAGGTTCTTAGAAATTAAAGTCCTCTAGAATTAGGATGACTCAATTATTATTTTAGACATTTACATTAAGTTTTAAAAAGATTATAAATCAATACCTTACATTATTACCCCTTAATGTGTCAAAGTCAAGGCCCGGGGGCCGGATTCGGCCCTCCAGATCATTTTATGTTATTGTTATTGATAGCCTGATGTTTTCTTGCGCTTATTTGTATAATTTTGACAAAAAATATTTTATGGAGATTAAAATATTGAAAGTTATTTGAGGTTTAAGTTGGTTATTCTGGAATAATATTCCTGTCTTTTTATAATTCCTTATCATGTTCAAAAGTTACAGGTTTAAATATTTAAAAATTGTCATTCTGCTAGCTTTTGAGACTATTTTTGGCATTTAGAAAGACTTTTTAGGCCATTTTGAAGTTTAGCTATTTATCAGCTACATGCTAGCTGTTTTTTTTTTTTTTTTTTTTTTTTTTTTACGTTTTCGGGGTTATTTGTCATTTAGGTAATATTTTAGATGGATATCAGCTTTAGTGTTTTCAGCAATTAGCTTCAGTAATTTCAGCTATCAACTTCAACATTTTTAACTATCAATTTCAGCCTCTTCAGCTATCAGCACTAGCATCTTCACAGGTAATGCTATATATCTAGTTCAAAATTATGTTAAAAGCTACAGTTTCAAAAATTTCATTTTAGAGTGTTCAATAAATGTTTATCCTGTTCGGCCCGTGATCTAAGGTGTCTTTTGGATCTTGGCCCCCTGTGTGATTGACTTTGACACTCATGCCTTAATGAGTCAATTTAATCATGAGATTATAGCAAACATAATTGGACCCTTTGACCCAGCCTCACCTTGCCGTCTCTCTCCACCTTGGTCAGAGTAGTACGCGACAAATTCATTGAGTAGCTTTTATTTTAAAGTGGTGGCTTCTCTGATGGTTTTATCTCCATAGCAACTATTTTATTTTTATTTCTTTTAGGGGCGACAAATTACGACGTAGTACTAGGGCCACCAAAAAAAAAAAATGTAATAGATGACTTTTTTTCTCGTAAATTTACGACTTTTAATCTCGTAAATTTACGAGATTAAAAGTCGTAATATTACTTTTTTTTTTTTTTTGGTGGCCCTAATACTCCGTCGTAACAAATATATTTATGTAAGTTTTAGAAGAATCAGGAAAAATGCATTTTTGGATTTCCTTGACAGCTGTAGTGTTTTGTTAGCCACGCCCACATTCCTGATATGATCATATCATGTCATATGGTTTTGTTCAGCTTTAGACAGGGATTCATGTATTACATGTTCACAATAATATGGTAAAAAAAATGTGTTGAAACAGGAGATCCACACTTCTGTGAGCTCGCCAAGCTAATGACGTTAAAAATCTACAAACTTCTAATTCCATTTTTTCCCCAAGAAGGTTCCCAAAGATGCTCGAGGAGTTAGATCGAAATATCTTCAAGAAGTTTAAATTTAAAAACTCTTCCCGAGGTCAAAGGTCAAAATAACTTCGGCTGTAGTTGTAGACTTAACCTTGGGGTGTGTGAGTAAAATTTGCTTTAACAAAAGTTTGGTTTTTGACTTTATTGTGGGAAAATGTAAAAAAATGGCCAAATTTGCCACATAATGGCTTCCAAGGTCATGTGGCCATCCCATAATAATTTCAAAACTTCCTTTAGATATCGTAGACACATATGGTTTTAGTTTTGTTAGCAGATTTTAAATTATTTTTGGTGTTTTTGTCGGTTGTGATGTCATCTTCTTCTGTTTGTTTGTTTTTTTACGAACCCCAAAGGTTATTCTTTTGTTTCTACAAAGATAGGTCGACTAAAGTTGGCTGAAGGTGAACCGCAGTCTTGTTTTTTGTTCATTAAATACGATATAATAACTATTTTCTTTAACAATACTTAAATAAGTTAGAATGACACTCTTTAATTCCACCACAAAACACTCTAAAAGCCTCAAATGTACGTTTTAATACTTAAAGCCGTTCTGTGACATTTTGCTTTTGTTGCTTAAAATAAAAAAGCGCCAGTAAGAAAAAAAAAAAGAAGATTTTTCTGGTAAAATGCATTTTCGTTTATAGGTTTAAACCTCAAATGAATAAATATCTAAATTGGGCTGCATCACATGACGTTGGTGAAATCTTTTATTTGTGAATTGTGTTTGAAGATGTGAGACGGAAATATTTACACCCCTGACAAACGTTGGATATGTGGACCAACAGGCTCCACCTACTTTTACTGGTCAGTTCATAACTTGAATAATTTGCAAAAAAGAAAATATATCTGGAAAAAATTTGAATTACTAAGAAGATGCTAAAAAAAGAAAAGGTTGGTTATTCTGACTGATTTTGGCTTCTTGGAACTCCTTCCTATTTGGAGCACCAAGGGGGAGGAGTCACTAAGTCCAGTTCTCCATATACAGTCGACAGCTCCTTCACAAATATCTGAGCCCTATGTTTTACAAAGTGAACAAAAACTTAATCTGACTAAACTAAAACAGGAAACACATCTCCTTTAAAGATTGTTTGTTTGAAGACATGTCTGCAAAAAAGCTACAAATCATTAAATCCATTCCTGTTTTTGAGCACATTTTGAAATGACACCATAAAAGAAATCATCAGCCAAAGAGAAGTTTCCACAAAGTTTTAATCAAAGTACTTCACAGTCATTTACACATTATTCTCAGCAGTTATCACAGTAGAAAAGTAACGACAGAAACACGACGAGAAGAACTGCAACAGAAACCGGCAGCCATGGTTTACCTACACACGAAGGAGAGGATCAAAGAGTCAAGTTAGCAGGTCGGCGTTTTTCATCATCATCATCATCAAAAACCGGAGAAACAACAGCGAACACTCACAGAGTAATCAAGAGGTTCAAAAAGGGATTATTGTCACCGTCGATAAAATACAATATTTAACGGAACAGATCTCCTGCATTCACTCCCGTCGTGATCCTTTTTCTTCTTAAAACTTCATCAGTGAAGCTCCGATATCTAACAGCCAAAGAGGACCAGGAGCAGAAACACCAGCCTGGACCCTGGGACAGAAAAACTCCACAAACTCTCCAAGTCTGATGATTCACGGCACTAATCTGGAGATCCTGGCAGATATTGATGAAAATATCATTAAGGAGCTTCTGTCTGATCAGCTCAGCTGCACCAATTAAAAACTGGCAGGTTTTTTAAATAAATAATTATCTTCTTAACCAGAAATGAGCTGATGTGAGAAAAAATCTACTTAATCTCATAAAAAAAATCTACATTTTTGCAAATGCGTTAATCCGTGACGCGGTTTAGATCCTCAGAGTTAAGTTTGTGGATTCAAAAGTATCAGAGAAAAGAAAATAAACAGAATTTTAGCAAAAATAAAAGTAAAGTCTCTCCATAATTAGGTGTTTTCATCACAATGGATGGTCTAAAACGTCTATAGGACATATTTAAGGGGGTTCCTGGGGCCTAATTAAACCAAATTAATAAATAAACAAGAAAGGAATAAATAAATAAATAAAAAAATCACAAAATATGAAGCATCATGTGAGAGAGTGGAGTATTTTGAGTCAAGCTTAACCCACAAGAACCCATACTGACATCAGTGTAACAGAAAAATATCTGAAGTGTGTTGGTCCATTGGTCTATTCACATTATTTGATTTCATTAAAACAAATAAAAAAACAAAATGTTAAGTTTAAGGAAAAATGGGTTCTTATGGGTTAATATCAATGTTTGTCTGTAACTGTAAAGCAAAATTTATTTGTTTTTTTAGTTTTAAAATGTTGCTTTTCCTTTATTTTCAATGGATCTGGAACATCTAAGAATATAAGTAAAATTTCAAGGGTCAAATCCTCTTTTAAATCAGTTTGAATAAATCAATAAATAAAATCCCGTTTTATTCAAATGATCAGACTTAAAGCAGCATCTTCAATTCGCTCAAGTTGAGGTGGAAATCCACCTTTTTCTTTTGTAAATGTGGCTGCAGGGCCAACAGGTAACACCACCTGTAGGCGGAGCTAAAACCAAAACTGACATCCAAAACATCTGGTTTGCTTTTATTTCTCCTAAAACTATTCTAAGCTCATAAGAATTACTTTTTCCAACCAAAACAGATAAAAATAAAATCGTTTCTTCACTTCCATCTGGTCTTTATTTCTTTTTTGCTTCGTAAAAGTAGAAGCCGAACTTCCACCCATCTGTGTTTCTCACTCGCTGGTGCATAAATGTCTTTGACAAATATAAAAACAGTACAAATCCAACACATGTGGAGAGTCTCTTCAAAATAAAGACATTCCTCTTCATGTTTTTGCACATATAAAACTCCTGGACACAGTCATGCTGATCATAAACTCTCACACTTTAAGGCTTTGGGGTTTGGTGAAGCTGTGAGCGCGTCATGCAAACATCAGTGACGTGTCAACTCACTGTGGCACAACCGCAGGAATCTCCTCCAACGGCACGTTCAGCACGTCTACATGCACACGGCTGCATCTACCACCAACACAGGGACTAAGGCTGAAGCGTGGTTGCATACTTGGACGGCTGAACTCTTTAAAAACGGGTTTTATTTAACAGTTATGTCGTTGTCCCGCTGGAAACACAAACTAAACTGGTGTTCACCTTCACTCTAGAGATGAATGAAGACTCAGAACTTTAGGTCCAAAGCTGCTTTAGTATCCAGGTAAACAAATCAAACCAGCAGAGTGACAGCAGGTGTGCACGGGTCGGATTGAATCAACTCTGGAGCCGGGGCGACCACGAGGCTCACAGCAGCTCATCAACCAGAATGTGCTTTTAATCTGACGGTTCCTCCTTGTTAGAGTCACTTTATCATCAAACGTTTTGTCTACACATGTAAAATCTCTTCTTATCAGGTTGTCTGACTTTTTTGTGTTTTGTTCATCTTAAAAAATATGGAGCCCCTAAAAGGACATTGAGGTAAAAAATAAAAAAACAAATTCAAGTTATGAAAAAAAATCTTGTTACTATCTGGTGAACACCTGTTAGTAACCAGAAAAAAATAACATTCAATTTAAAACAAAAAAAATAACTTAAATTTTTATGATTTTTTATTTGTTTACTGTCTGGAGCACACCACATAGTAACCAAAAATATATTTTTTTTTTTACTTCAATTTTTAGAAAAAATACTTATTTTCAGGTTATTTTCTGCTGCACACCAGATGGTAACCAGAAAAAAATAACTTTAGTTTTTAGAAAGAAAAAAAAACAATCTGGGTACTATCTGGTGCATACAAAAGAAAATTACTTAACCAGAAAAAAATATTTTTTACTATCTGGTGGGCACCAAATAGTAAGTTTTTTTCCGTTACTTTCTGGTTTGCACCAGATAGTAACCAGAAAAAGTTTTTTTTTACGTGGATTTTTTAAGAAAAAATATTTTTTTCAGGTTACTATCTGCTCCACACCAGATGATAATGAGAAAAAAATAACTGAAACTTTTAGAAAAAAAAACGTTTTTCTTTACTCCAATTTTTAGAAAAAAATGTTTTTTTCTGGTTACTAATTTCTTTTCTGGTGTGCCGCAGATATTAAGGTTTTGTTCTGGTTTCTATCTGGTGTGCACCAGATAGTAAGGAGAAAAAAAGTTTAATTTACTTAAATTTTCAGAAAAAAAAACTTTTTTTCTGGATACTATCTGGTGCACACTAGATAGTATCCAGAAAAACAATGTTTTGCTTTAACTTTTAGAGAAGAAATAGTGGTTACTATCTGGTGCGCTCCAGATAGTAACCAGAAAAAAACATTACTTCCATTTTTTTTTACTTCCGTGTCCCTTTAGGGGCTCCATAAAAAGAGTAACTGAAGTTTTTTTAAATCTAAGGTTTTCTATATTGTGGCACTAAAGTCACAGATAAAAGGCTTTCTTGCAATCATCAGACAGTTTTGAAATTGAAGGTTAAAAACGAGGATTCCAAAATCAGGTGTTGAGTTTTAAAAACATTGGTTTGGTAACATTAAAGTCATACATTTAAACTTTGGAAAGATTAAAGTTGAATTAGCAGAAGATTTTTTTTATTCGTTCTTTCACCCTCGTGAATTAAGACCCTCTCATTTTTATTTATTTTTGTTTTTTTATTGATAAAAACACTCCCTGTTGGAGACGTGAGAGCAAAAAGATTTAAAATCAGTCAAAACTGAACTTTTTGCAGATTTGTGGGGTTTTATTTTCATTTTGCTTCATTAGCTTTGTATTTTTTTTAATATTCTTGTGGCATTTTTCTAAAGATGGAGGATATGTTTAAAGAAAATGAAAGAAGATTAAAATTGTATTTCTAAGTATTTCTCTATTCAAGGAGCAAAAATACGGTTAGAAAAAGCTCATTTGTGACGTAGAAAATACGGTGGGCGGAGTCACAAGCTCCCTGTTCCGCCCGGAAACCGGAAACTACATCTGGAAAGCTCTAATATTGCTTGATATTTCTGTTTCGCTGATAATGTTAGCTTGGGGGTTGGTGCTAAGCCTCGTTTCCACCGAATGGTCAGATCAGGTGTAGGTAGCAGATGTGTCCGGTTCAGTCCAGTAAATGGACCCATTAAACGGTACCGAACCATAACTCTTTGAAATAGATCACAAGATGATTAGAGTGAGACTTCAGAGGAAAATTTCAAAGATCGTTTCTGCACTTTTTCTGTTTTAAAATGCTGTCATAATTAGTCTTAAGCATGTTCGTGCTTTCAAAAGCAATAAATAAAAAACTAGCTAAGTGACATAAAAAGGACAAATTTGATTTAATTAAAGAGGGAATTTGCAGATGAACTACAGCTTTCAGTGTATTTTGACTTTCAAAACAATAAAACCCGCCAGATTTAGGAGGAAACGGACCAAAAAGGAAGATAAATTGTTCAGTAAAAGATGTGAATTCATCTCCATTCTCCACTGATAAATCGGAACTGTGTTGCGTGTTTTCCGTGCGTGTGAAGCTGACATCTGTTGCAGTGTCATGTCATTACGCTGCGTTTACATTGGCAGTCACGCTGCTTTAGTTAATCATAACGTGTTTCTATTTTTGATGTGCATAATTTCGCGCACATCAAAGGCTCATTTGCACATCAGGGCCTCTTCAGAGCGCGCGCGCGCACGCGAAGGTGCAGCTGATCCACGGGCATGCGCTCCTGCGGCACTTTGAATAACCAAATCCAGCTGTGGGCGCAGGCCGGATGGGCTGAGCGCAGGTGGGCCGAACCTTTGAACCGGGCCTGGTTCGGGAATGTTCGGTGTAATAGTTGGATGAAGGGGGTCAGGGGAGCCCTGACCAGGATGAGACCTCCACCATGCACGAGGCTTCTGATGAGGATGAGGGGCGTTTTTCTGAAATCCGTCCTCTGTTTGGGAATTCTTAGAAACTCTTGTTGGACCTCCTCCTCCATCTCCTCCAGCTCCTCCATCTCCTCCTCAGAGCCCCGACAGCAGCTTCGTCAGAGGCACCTCCCTCTCCCCCAGCAGCGTGTCCCTCTTGAGGCTGGTGCCTTTGTTGACCACCTTGAACTTGACGGACAGGTTCTTCACCTGGAGGGAGCTGATGGAGTCGAAGAAGAAGTCCTCGTTGAAGACGGGGTTGCGGCTGTTCTTGATGATGTTGCTCCTCTGCTTCTGCAGCTTCCCGGGGTTCAGGTACACGGACACGCAGCAGTTGATGCTCTTGATGTCCACGTGCTTGTCGTACAGGCTCTCGGCCGCCAGCGCGCGGATGAGCAGGCGGGAGGTGCCGGAGTCGTAGTTGGCGCTGATCCTCAGCGTGCCTCCCTTGTGCAGGTTGATGGTGTGCTCCCGCTGCAGGCCGTGGTCGGGCGCCGCCGCCCCCCCGTGGAGGGACGGCACGTGCAGCCGCCGCTGGATGTTGGGGCTGGGCTCCGCGGAGCTGCACTCGTCGGTGGACAGGGAGCTGTGGCGCGCCAGGGTCCGCTTGGCTTTCACCACTTTGGCCTGCGTCTCGTGCGTAAAGATCTTGAGGAGGGACGCAGAGCGCGAGAGCAGCGGGGAGCTGAAGGGGGAGGACTCTGCAGAGGAGCAGGTGTCACTCTCCCCCCCACTGAAGTACCTGTAGGGGTTCATGTGGGAGGTGTTGAGGTCTGCGGGGTTCAGGTGGTTCCCCGCGTCCCCGCTTTTCCCCGCGGTCCTCCTCTGCGCGTTTGGAGAGGTGATGGGGCTGGTGAGCTCGCAGTGGAACAGCGACTCTTTACGCCGGGTGTGGGGGCTCTCCTTCAGGGTGGCGAACCCGTACGAGGTCTGGGTCTTGGGGACGTAAGGCAGAGACATGGCGGTCTGGGACTGCGGGTCCGCGTTGGTGTCTCCAGCCACAACATCATCCGCGCTCTCGATCTGGATGATGTGGCGGTTCGCTGCCCTCAACAAGTTCTTTGTGTCTCCTGCGATCTTGGCCACCAAGCGGGGGCTCCTGGGGCTGCTGACCTTCCTTCCACCCGTTAGGGTTTGCTCCGACGTGGACGGCTGCAGCCCCTCTTTGGGTTTCTCGGGCTCGGGGGGGCAGCTGACCAGCTTTGGGGGAATGAAGAAGTCCGGGATCTTGTCAGGAGTCAGGACGTTGCTGTAGGATGGAGCTGCGCCCTTTTTGTCTCCTGCTTCCCCCTGACGCAGCACCCCGGTCTCCACTGACCCGCGGATCTTATCCAGAACCCACATGGTTCGGCTCGGTTCGGTGCGTCTGGAAGGAGCAGCACATGATCAGGCGCAGAAAATGACAAAACACCACCAAAATACTGAAAACTGTAGAGTAAATATTGGAAAAATGACAGTAAAAATACAAAATTAAACACTTTTAATCAGTGAAATAATCCACAGCTTCAGAAAGATTCATTTATCTGATGAAATCCAACAAAAACGCATCAAATCTTCATTTTTAAATTCAAGTTTCTCCTCTTTTGCGCATGTGTTTCTTCAACGGGTGTAGAAAATAATGTCTCAAACAGCAATGAAAATTATTAAATTGACATTTTTTAACATATATTATTTGTTGGTTAAACCATATTGTATATAAATCTTCCAAAACAGCAGCTTTTTCTTCTATTAATCCACAATTTTTGCTCTCGGGCTCCACGGAGGTAAAAGCTGCTTCTTCTTTTTTCAATTTTTTAATTTTTATAAACCTAAAACGAATAAATGTTCTTTAGGAAGTCCGATGTTCACCTTTATCTTACCACAAAGTTACAACCAAGACGCGCTCAACAGGTGCCTCAAAGCTTCCAGATGCGCCCGACTTCAGAAACCTGCCTAAATAAGAACCTTCATGGAGAAATGTACTCACACAGGTGGAAAGAAGGAGGTCTTCTCTTTGCATCTGCTCCTCCAGCAGCACCTCCTCCTCCTCCCGCTGCTCCTCCTCAGATGTGTCCGTGCGCTCCGCGGCGCCGCTGCTCTGCGCTCCAGACGCTCTCCGCTCCGGAGCGTCCAGCCGCGCGTTTTATCGACGGCGCACAGCTGCGAGCTGACCAATAAGATCCACCTCTGCCATTCCCGTTTGACTGCAGGAGCCGCCGCTCCAAATGCGGCAGCAGCGGCGCAAGCTGCGACGGTTCAAACGGAGTTTCAGCCGCTGCGTAAAAGTGCTCTCCTCGCGCTTTCAGAGGATGCTTTCTTTTAAAAATAAAGTTTTCTTGGCACAATGTAAATGCGTAAAACCAGACAGAAGTTAAAGAGTTTGCTTTGCTCTTCTGCGCCACAAAATGAACTGAAGTGATTTGGTTTGGAGAATCACCTGCTTCCTTCATGTGGGAGTTTTCGGTTGAGTTCGTTCTCTCCTTCTTTGTTCCTCCTCTTTTACATCTTTCTGCGGGTTTAAACCGGCTGATCGGTTTCCCTGGAAACTTTGCTATGGCAACGAATACATCTGTCTAAAATAGGATGGGCGCATGACTCCATTGATCTGCAGGACAACAAGGAGGAGGGAAAAAAACACAATTCGCCTGATTCAAGACTTTGGGAGCTTAAGTGCCATGACAGCTGTGGATGGAGAGCTTTTGTTTTCACAGGTCTGTGTTTACTTTATATGAAGGGATCAACTCCTAAGGTGGTGCACAGAGGTTTTATATTTTAAATTCAACAAATAGGAGTTTAGGACAAATATGTCAGAATTAGGGGAGAAAATGGACTTAAACTTGAATTCCAGCAGGTTTTAAAGAGCTAAAGGAGTTTTAGTGTGCTCCATGTCTGCTGGTTTCAGCTCCTAAATATTTTAATTTTGTAAACTTCAATTAAAAAAATCGTGCTTTAACAGGTTCTTCAGGTGTGAAGATGACCCCTGAAAAGTGGGTGGAGTTTCTGACCGACCATTTTCTTCTCTGGAACAAAAAGAAGAACCGCGCTTGGAATCCACTTTGTAAAGAAAATCAAGCTTGAAGTTTTTCCTCAACATAAATCTCTATTTGAAACCGTTTTCCTGTTCATTCAAACAAGAAGTAATCATTGTAATAAATTGTAATTTTATTATTTGTTTTACAAACATGTCCAGTTTTGAAGTTATGTAATGTGAGAAAATTGTCTCAGTCACAAGTAATGTCAAGTATTTGACGTTTATATCCGTTTTTAGGTTTAGAGGAAGCTGAGAATTAAAGATCCACTCCAATAAAATGGTGTTTTTGATGTTTTTAACATGTTCTTGTAGCATTTTTCTGATGGTGGAAGACATATAAAGAAAATTAAGATAAAAAATGGCATTTCTGAGTCTTTTTTTCAAATTGTTGTGAATCAGGAAAAATGCAGTTTAAAAAAGCTTAAAGTTGTTACGTTGAAACTTCAGTCGACGATCCACAAGCTTCCTGTTCCACTCCATTCTGATAAATCCACTTATAGATCAATAGATCCATGAACGTCTTTGTTTTCCTCGTCTGAGCTGGAATCTGGATCAAAGTTATACGGCTGGATTAATCTGATATATTAGGTTTTAAGGGCTGTAAGCTCGCGGGAGAGAGTGAAAACAAAGGGATGATGGGAAATAAAGGCATATACCACCCAAACAGTCTCAGAGTTACTTTCTAATGAACTCCTGCCGCTCTGCAGAAACTATGTCCTAGAAAATGACTGATTTTTGTTTTTTATTTTCCCTAAAAATGTCAATTATAATGAAAAGACTCCTGGAAATGCTTTGAAAATAGATGAAAAGATGATTGGAGACTTTTGGTTTTTGATTTGAAACATTTTCGATATAAATATTTTCTCAAATGCTATTCACAAATCTGTGATAGTAATCACTTCTCCTTCGCTGAGATGGTCCATCCCTCCTCACAGGTGTGCCATAGCAAGATGCTGATGAGATTATTGCACAGGTGTGCCTTAGACTGACTACAATCACAATAAAAGGTCTGTCAGAAATTGACTGCTTTGTTTTATTGATGGATAATAACAATTGATAATATAATCCAACCAGATCGATCTTTCTGAGGCAGAATCGACCAATACCATCTAAAAAAATCCTTTCACAATGAGATCAATGATTATCGATCTTGGAAAATACTGTTTGGATTGAGGCACAGTCGGTTTATTTTACTCTGTAGGTTCATTTTCTTCATATCTGAGACACTTGCTCAGTTTTTAAGGAGCTTCTGGTCTCCACGTCCTTCATCTGGTTACATCTTCCTAATTAGACGGTAAAGATCATATCCGCCTTTTGTGCAGAAAAACTTTTTGTTTTGAGAAGCAGAATATATTCCAACGATAAACTGTAGATTTGTATGTTTGCTCGATACCTTTCCAACCTTCACCCATTAAACTTTCAGTTCACAGTCCAACTATATTCTGATATTTTTTTAAAAAAAAATCCTGGTGGTCTTTTAAATATGAAGTTTTAAGCCAAAATTCAAAAACTTGTATAATTTTTTAAGACGGACTTTCTGCAGTTCATTAAAAATTTGCCTCCAATATGTGCAGGAGCCTTCCAGTGATATCCCATCATACCTTTAGTTCCATTCTTTCTTTGGTTCGCCCAACTGAAAGGTCTTTGTCTGCTCCATTACAATTTGAATTAAGAATTACTCAGAAACAAAGTTTTAATCTTAAGTTCTTTAATAACTGTCCATCACGAGAGAAATGCAACAAGAACAAGAAGATAAAAACTCAATTTTTATTGGATTTGTTTTTTCTTTTTTTGTCTGGAAGGAAAAGACGTCGCAATGTGGAACTGCAGAGACAAATACTACAAGTATTTTAGATTTTTTAAAATAAATTTAAGGCCACAAATGTATTCACAACTTCCTGAAAAAAAAGATTTATTTTCAAAACCATTGTTCAGAATGTAAAAAAATAATAAAAAAAAGAAAACTTCACACGAATCTGTCGGAAACTCCCAAGAAATAGAAGAATTTTTATTCTTGTGCTTTAAAAGTTCAGAGAGAAATAAAGAGATATAGAAAGATAGAATTAGAAAGAGAGAAATACAGGGATGAAGATATAGAAATATAGAGAAATAAATATATAAAGAGAAAGAAAGAGGGAGAAATAAAGAGATAGAAAGAAATATAGAAATAGAGAGAAACATAGAAAGCTAGACAGAGAGAAACAGATAGAAATAGAGGGACAGAGATATAAATATTGAGAGAAATAAAACGAGGGAAAGAAATAGAGATATATAGAGATAGAAAAAAGAGAAATAGAGAGATAGATAGAGTGAGGTAGAAATATAGAGAGAGAATTAGAAAGAGGGGGACATAGAAATAGAGAGAAAGAGATAGAAAAAGAAAGACAGAAAGAGAGAAATAGAGAGATAGAGTTAGAAATATATAGTAAGATAGATAGAAATAGAATGAGAAAGAGATAAAAATAGGGAGAAAAAGACCAAGAAAGATAGAAAGAGAAAAATAGAGAGATTGATAAAGAGATATATATATTTAGAGATGGGAAAAGAGAGAAATAAACTACACACAAGATTAAAATACAAAACCGTTAAAATAAAATTAAAATGTCAAAAAAGTCATTTTTTATTAAGACTTTTAAGTTGTAAACATGAATTAAAAGATAAAACGACACTAAGATGTGTATCATTACATAAAAATCATGACATATCAGTTCTTTAAATGATTTGCTTCACAACTATTCACCCTTTGACCTAAACTTGGACTTTTTTAAATATATATTTGGTGTGACCACATATTTAAAAGTATAGATCAAACGTGAGCAGATGTGAAGGTGTGAATGTTGCAGAACTCCAGGTTCTAACTGTTCACAGCTTCCTCTGCAGAATAATGAGATCGATTCCGAAAGCCTTCAGAGGAAAGGTTAATGCGTCTGTTCTGCTCTCATTAGGAGGACGGCTCGACATCTCCGTCCGCTCCAAAGTCTCGGAACATCAGAAGAGCAGGAACGAGCCTCTCTGACGGGTTGTTCTGGTTGGGTTTACTTGCTCCAACGTTTGTAGCAGCAGAAGAAAAGATGATGGTGGAGGAGTCCAGGAGCTCAGGGTTTCTTCAGGATCGCTCCAGTCGGCTTCATTAGGATCAACAAAGTTGTATCTTCTTTCACTCCAGTCTAACTTATTGCTGCCATCCATCTTTATTTCCAGCCAACCCGTTTCCATCCCTCAACCTTCGTTGCCTTGGATACTACTACAGATGACCCCCTCTAATCATTTTTTCCTTCATCTCTGCTTTTGCTCGCCAAGTTTCTCACTAGAGATCTCTGCAGGCGGAGTGAAGGCCACCGTGACCCCCCCCCACCCGGGACACGGACACGTCCTCAAACATCTGTCTTCAGTCCAGCTGCCGTCTTTCAACCGGATCTGAAAGCGTTTTCCGTAGCAGCGAAAGCCGCGGAGGGAGAAGCAATTCAGCAAATGCCAGCACCATTCCAGAGCCTCGCTTTTCTGCTTCAGCGGACTGGCATTTGGAATGGACACACGCAGGGCAAAAGGTCAGGCCCATCACAGCAGGACGCAAATTTGATGGACTCCACGGAAAACGTGGGATAATCCTGAGAGGCCGGCGGGACGGCAGGTTATTGGAGGAGGAGCGGGAGGCCGCCTGGCGCTCTCGAAGTTAGCCTGAAGCACCAAAATAGAAGATTCTGTTGGACCAAACCTTCTCTGTGGCAGATTGCAGATTAATGACTTTCATTTTGGAACCGCCACAGATGGTGTCGGGAGAAATAAGAATATGGAGATAATCGCATAACAGAGTTTCAGCGGCTCAGAACAAACCGCCAGTTTATCCAAAGAGATTCGGGTGGACACTTTATTGGATGGTTATTCATAAAGTCC